>NC_134358.1:8908662-9017581 GCF_048569485.1 Anomaloglossus baeobatrachus | reverse complement strand
CTGTGACTTCCTGGTGCTCCGCCCTCTGCTGCCCGCGCGTGGAACTGCAGCCTGTGACACCGAGCGGTGACCCTGCCTCCCCCTGCTGGCGGTCACTGGCACTGCAGCCAAAGCAGGGGGCGGAGCTAAAGAGGAGAGACCGGAAGCAGAACGGGGTAAGTCAGTTACCGGAGAGGACTGAGTGTACGCCGGGAGGTGTAGGGCTGACCGAGGCCCGCGGGAGATGTGTAGGGGCTGACAGGAAGTGTAACCGAGGAGCCTGCCCGCGGGGAGATGTGTAGGGGCTGACAGGAAGTGTAACCGAGGAGCCTGCCCGCGGGGAGATGTGTAGGGGCTGACATGGAGTGTAACCGAGGAGCCTGCCCGCGGGGAGATGTGTAGGGGCTGACAGGAAGTGTAACCGAGGAGCCTGTCCGCGGCAAGATGTGTAGGGGCTGACAGGAAGTGTAACGGAGGAGCCTGCCCGCGAGGAGATGTGTAGGGGCTGACAGGAAGTGTAACGGAGGAGCCTGCCCGCGGAGGAGATGTGTAGGGGCTGACAGGAAGTGTAACGATGGGGGCTGACAGGAAGTGTAACGATGGAGCCTGTCCGCGGGGAGATGTGTAGGGGCTGACAGGAAGTGTAACGGAGGAGCCTGCCCGCGGAGGAGATGTGTAGGGGCTGACAGGAAGTGTAACGGAAGAGCCTGCCCGCAGAGGCGATGTGTAGGGGCTGACAGGGAGTGTAATGGAGGAGCCTGCCCGCGGAGAGATGTGTAGGGGTTGACAGGAAGTGTAACGGAGGAGCCTGTCCACGGAGAAGATGTGTAGGGGCTGACAGGAAGTGTAATGGAGGAGCCTGCCCGCGGAGAGATGTGTAGGGGTTGACAGGAAGTGTAACGGAGGAGTCTGTCCACGGAGAAGATGTGTAGGGGCTGACAGGAAGTGTAACGGAGGAGTCTGTCCACGGAGAAGATGTGTAGGGGCTGACAGGAAGTGTAGCGGAGCAGCCTGTCCATGGAGAAGACGTGTAGGGGCTGACAGGAAGTGTAACGGAGGAGCCTGCCCACGGAGGAGATGTGTAGGGGCTGACAGGAAGTGTAACGGAGGCGCCTGTCCACGGAGAAGATGTGTAGGGGCTGACAGGAAATGTAACGGAGGAGCCTGCCCGTGGAGGAGACGTGTAGGGGCTGGCAGGAAGTGTAACGGAGAAGCCTTCCCGCGGAGGAGATGTGCAGGGGCTGACAGGAAGTGTAACGGAGGATCCTGTCCGCGGGGAGATGTGTAGGGGCTGACAGGAAGTGTAACGGAGGAGTCTGCCCGCGGAGGAGACGTGTAGGGGCTGACAGGAAGTGTAACGGAGGAGTCTGCCCGCGGAGGAGATGTGTAGGGGCTGACAGGAAGTGTAACGGAGAAGCCTGCCCATGGAGGAGATGTGCAGGGGCTGACAGGAAGTGTAACGGAGGAGCCTACCCGCGGAGATGTGTAGGGGCTGACAGGAAGTGTAACGGAGGAGCCTGCCCGCGGAGGAGATGTGTAGGGGCTGACAGGAAGTGTAACGGAGGAGCCTGTCCACGGAGAAGACGTATAGGGGCTGACAGGGAGTGTAACGGAGGAGCCTGCTTGCGGAGGAGACGTGTAGGGGCTGACAGGAAGTGTAACGGAGGAGCCTGCCCGCGGAGGAGACGTGTAGGGGCTGACAGGAAGTTTAACGGAGGAGCCTGCCCGCGGAGGAGATGTGTAGGGGCTGACAGGAAGTGTAACGGAGGAGCCTGCCCGCGGAGGAGACGTGTAGGGGCTGCCAGGAAGTGTAACAAAGGAGCCTGCCCGCGGAGGAGATGTGTAGGGGCTGACAGGAAGTGTAACGGAGGAGTCTGTCCGCGGGGAGATGTGTAGGGGCTGACAGGGAGTGTAATGGAGGAGCCTTCCCGCGGGGAGATGTGTAGGGGCTGACAGGAAGTGTAACGGAGGAGTCCGTCCACGGAGAAGATGTGTAGGGGCTGACAGGAAGTGTAACGGAGGAGCCTGTCCATGGAGAAGACGTGTAGGGGCTGACAGGAAGTGTAACGGAGGAGCCTGCCCACGGAGGAGATGTGTAGGGGCTGACAGGAAGTGTACCGGAGGAGCCTGCCCGCGGAGGAGATGTGTAGGGGCTGACAGGAAGTGTAACGGAGGAGCCTGTCCACGGAGAAGATGTGTAGGGGCTGACAGGAAGTGTAACGGAGGAGCCTGTCCACGGAGAAGATGTGTAGGGGCTGACAGGAAGTGTAACGGAGGAGCCTGCCCGCGGAGGAGATGTGTAGGGGCTGACAGGAAGTGTAACGGAGGAGCCTGTCCACGGAGAAGATGTGTAGGGGCTGACAGGAAGTGTAACGGAGGAGCCTGTCCACGGAGAAGATGTGTAGGGGCTGACAGGAAATGTAACGGAGGAGCCTGTCCACGGAGAAGATGTGTAGGGGCTGACAGGAAATGTAACGGAGGAGCCTGTCCACGGAGAAGATGTGTAGGGGCTGACAGGAAGTGTAACGGAGGAGCCTGTCCACGGAGAAGATGTGTAGGGGCTGACAGGAAATGTAACGGAGGAGCCTGTCCACGGAGAAGATGTGTAGGGGCTGACAGGAAGTGTAACGGAGGAGCCTGTCCACGGAGAAGATGTGTAGGGGCTGACAGGAAGTGTAACGGAGAAGCCTGTCCACGGAGAAGATGTGTAGGGGCTGACAGGAAATGTAACGGAGGAGCCTGCCTGCGGAGGAGATGTGTAGGGGCTGACAAGAAGTGTAACGGAGGAGCCTGTCCACGGAGAAGATGTGTAGGGGCTGACAGGAAGTGTAACGGAGGAGCCTGTCCACGGAGAAGATGTGTAGGGGCTGACAGGAAATGTAACGGAGGAGTCTGTCCACGGAGAAGATGTGTAGGGGCTGACAGGAAGTGTAGCGGAGCAGCCTGTCCATGGAGAAGACGTGTAGGGGCTGACAGGAAGTGTAACGGAGGAGCCTGCCCACGGAGGAGATGTGTAGGGGCTGACAGGAAGTGTAACGGAGGCGCCTGTCCACGGAGAAGATGTGTAGGGGCTGACAGGAAATGTAACGGAGGAGCCTGCCCGTGGAGGAGACGTGTAGGGGCTGGCAGGAAGTGTAACGGAGAAGCCTTCCCGCGGAGGAGATGTGCAGGGGCTGACAGGAAGTGTAACGGAGGATCCTGTCCGCGGGGAGATGTGTAGGGGCTGACAGGAAGTGTAACGGAGGAGTCTGCCCGCGGAGGAGACGTGTAGGGGCTGACAGGAAGTGTAACGGAGGAGTCTGCCCGCGGAGGAGATGTGTAGGGGCTGACAGGAAGTGTAACGGAGAAGCCTGCCCATGGAGGAGATGTGCAGGGGCTGACAGGAAGTGTAACGGAGGAGCCTACCCGCGGAGATGTGTAGGGGCTGACAGGAAGTGTAACGGAGGAGCCTGCCCGCGGAGGAGATGTGTAGGGGCTGACAGGAAGTGTAACGGAGGAGCCTGTCCACGGAGAAGACGTATAGGGGCTGACAGGGAGTGTAACGGAGGAGCCTGCTTGCGGAGGAGACGTGTAGGGGCTGACAGGAAGTGTAACGGAGGAGCCTGCCCGCGAGGAGATGTGTAGGGGGCTGACAGGAAATGTAACGATGGGGGCTGACAGGAAGTGTAACGATGGAGCCTGTCCGCGGGGAGATGTGTAGGGGCTGACAGGAAGTGTAACGGAGGAGCCTGCCCGCGGAGGAGATGTGTAGGGGCTGACAGGAAGTGTAACGGAAGAGCCTGCCCGCGGAGGCGATGTGTAGGGGCTGACAGGGAGTGTAATGGAGGAGCCTGCCCGCGGAGAGATGTGTAGGGGTTGACAGGAAGTGTAACGGAGGAGCCTGTCCACGGAGAAGATGTGTAGGGGCTGACAGGAAGTGTAATGGAGGAGCCTGCCCGCGGAGAGATGTGTAGGGGTTGACAGGAAGTGTAACGGAGGAGTCTGTCCACGGAGAAGATGTGTAGGGGCTGACAGGAAGTGTAACGGAGGAGTCTGTCCACGGAGAAGATGTGTAGGGGCTGACAGGAAGTGTAGCGGAGCAGCCTGTCCATGGAGAAGACGTGTAGGGGCTGACAGGAAGTGTAACGGAGGAGCCTGCCCACGGAGGAGATGTGTAGGGGCTGACAGGAAGTGTAACGGAGGCGCCTGTCCACGGAGAAGATGTGTAGGGGCTGACAGGAAATGTAACGGAGGAGCCTGCCCGTGGAGGAGACGTGTAGGGGCTGGCAGGAAGTGTAACGGAGAAGCCTTCCCGCGGAGGAGATGTGCAGGGGCTGACAGGAAGTGTAACGGAGGATCCTGTCCGCGGGGAGATGTGTAGGGGCTGACAGGAAGTGTAACGGAGGAGTCTGCCCGCGGAGGAGACGTGTAGGGGCTGACAGGAAGTGTAACGGAGGAGTCTGCCCGCGGAGGAGATGTGTAGGGGCTGACAGGAAGTGTAACGGAGAAGCCTGCCCATGGAGGAGATGTGCAGGGGCTGACAGGAAGTGTAACGGAGGAGCCTACCCGCGGAGATGTGTAGGGGCTGACAGGAAGTGTAACGGAGGAGCCTGCCCGCGGAGGAGATGTGTAGGGGCTGACAGGAAGTGTAACGGAGGAGCCTGTCCACGGAGAAGACGTATAGGGGCTGACAGGGAGTGTAACGGAGGAGCCTGCTTGCGGAGGAGACGTGTAGGGGCTGACAGGAAGTGTAACGGAGGAGTCCGTCCACGGAGAAGATGTGTAGGGGCTGACAGGAAGTGTAACGGAGGAGCCTGTCCATGGAGAAGACGTGTAGGGGCTGACAGGAAGTGTAACGGAGGAGCCTGCCCACGGAGGAGATGTGTAGGGGCTGACAGGAAGTGTACCGGAGGAGCCTGCCCGCGGAGGAGATGTGTAGGGGCTGACAGGAAGTGTAACGGAGGAGCCTGTCCACGGAGAAGATGTGTAGGGGCTGACAGGAAGTGTAACGGAGGAGCCTGTCCACGGAGAAGATGTGTAGGGGCTGACAGGAAGTGTAACGGAGGAGCCTGCCCGCGGAAGAGATGTGTAGGGGCTGACAGGAAGTGTAACGGAGGAGCCTGTCCACGGAGAAGATGTGTAGGGGCTGACAGGAAGTGTAACGGAGGAGCCTGTCCACGGAGAAGATGTGTAGGGGCTGACAGGAAATGTAACGGAGGAGCCTGTCCACGGAGAAGATGTGTAGGGGCTGACAGGAAATGTAACGGAGGAGCCTGTCCACGGAGAAGATGTGTAGGGGCTGACAGGAAGTGTAACGGAGGAGCCTGTCCACGGAGAAGATGTGTAGGGGCTGACAGGAAATGTAACGGAGGAGCCTGTCCACGGAGAAGATGTGTAGGGGCTGACAGGAAGTGTAACGGAGGAGCCTGTCCACGGAGAAGATGTGTAGGGGCTGACAGGAAGTGTAACGGAGAAGCCTGTCCACGGAGAAGATGTGTAGGGGCTGACAGGAAATGTAACGGAGGAGCCTGCCTGCGGAGGAGATGTGTAGGGGCTGACAAGAAGTGTAACGGAGGAGCCTGTCCACGGAGAAGATGTGTAGGGGCTGACAGGAAGTGTAACGGAGGAGCCTGTCCACGGAGAAGATGTGTAGGGGCTGACAGGAAATGTAACGGAGGAGTCTGTCCACGGAGAAGATGTGTAGGGGCTGACAGGAAGTGTAGCGGAGCAGCCTGTCCATGGAGAAGACGTGTAGGGGCTGACAGGAAGTGTAACGGAGGAGCCTGCCCACGGAGGAGATGTGTAGGGGCTGACAGGAAGTGTAACGGAGGCGCCTGTCCACGGAGAAGATGTGTAGGGGCTGACAGGAAATGTAACGGAGGAGCCTGCCCGTGGAGGAGACGTGTAGGGGCTGGCAGGAAGTGTAACGGAGAAGCCTTCCCGCGGAGGAGATGTGCAGGGGCTGACAGGAAGTGTAACGGAGGATCCTGTCCGCGGGGAGATGTGTAGGGGCTGACAGGAAGTGTAACGGAGGAGTCTGCCCGCGGAGGAGACGTGTAGGGGCTGACAGGAAGTGTAACGGAGGAGTCTGCCCGCGGAGGAGATGTGTAGGGGCTGACAGGAAGTGTAACGGAGAAGCCTGCCCATGGAGGAGATGTGCAGGGGCTGACAGGAAGTGTAACGGAGGAGCCTACCCGCGGAGATGTGTAGGGGCTGACAGGAAGTGTAACGGAGGAGCCTGCCCGCGGAGGAGATGTGTAGGGGCTGACAGGAAGTGTAACGGAGGAGCCTGTCCACGGAGAAGACGTATAGGGGCTGACAGGGAGTGTAACGGAGGAGCCTGCTTGCGGAGGAGACGTGTAGGGGCTGACAGGAAGTGTAACGGAGGAGCCTGCCCGCGGAGGAGACGTGTAGGGGCTGACAGGAAGTTTAACGGAGGAGCCTGCCCGCGGAGGAGATGTGTAGGGGCTGACAGGAAGTGTAACGGAGGAGCCTGCCCGCGGAGGAGACGTGTAGGGGCTGCCAGGAAGTGTAACAAAGGAGCCTGCCCGCGGAGGAGATGTGTAGGGGCTGACAGGAAGTGTAACGGAGGAGTCTGTCCGCGGGGAGATGTGTAGGGGCTGACAGGGAGTGTAATGGAGGAGCCTTCCCGCGGGGAGATGTGTAGGGGCTGACAGGAAGTGTAACGGAGGAGTCCGTCCACGGAGAAGATGTGTAGGGGCTGACAGGAAGTGTAACGGAGGAGCCTGTCCATGGAGAAGACGTGTAGGGGCTGACAGGAAGTGTAACGGAGGAGCCTGCCCACGGAGGAGATGTGTAGGGGCTGACAGGAAGTGTACCGGAGGAGCCTGCCCGCGGAGGAGATGTGTAGGGGCTGACAGGAAGTGTAACGGAGGAGCCTGTCCACGGAGAAGATGTGTAGGGGCTGACAGGAAGTGTAACGGAGGAGCCTGTCCACGGAGAAGATGTGTAGGGGCTGACAGGAAGTGTAACGGAGGAGCCTGCCCGCGGAGGAGATGTGTAGGGGCTGACAGGAAGTGTAACGGAGGAGCCTGTCCACGGAGAAGATGTGTAGGGGCTGACAGGAAGTGTAACGGAGGAGCCTGTCCACGGAGAAGATGTGTAGGGGCTGACAGGAAGTGTAACGGAGGAGCCTGCCCGCGGAGAAGATGTGTAGGGGCTGACAGGAAGTGTAACGGAGGAGCCTGTCCACGGAGAAGATGTGTAGGGGCTGACAGGAAGTGTAACGGAGGAGCCTGTCCACGGAGAAGATGTGTAGGGGCTGACAGGAAATGTAACGGAGGAGCCTGTCCACGGAGAAGATGTGTAGGGGCTGACAGGAAATGTAACGGAGGAGCCTGTCCACGGAGAAGATGTGTAGGGGCTGACAGGAAGTGTAACGGAGGAGCCTGTCCACGGAGAAGATGTGTAGGGGCTGACAGGAAATGTAACGGAGGAGCCTGTCCACGGAGAAGATGTGTAGGGGCTGACAGGAAATGTAACGGAGGAGCCTGTCCACGGAGAAGATGTGTAGGGGCTGACAGGAAGTGTAACGGAGGAGCCTGTCCACGGAGAAGATGTGTAGGGGCTGACAGGAAGTGTAACGGAGAAGCCTGTCCACGGAGAAGATGTGTAGGGGCTGACAGGAAATGTAACGGAGGAGCCTGCCTGCGGAGGAGATGTGTAGGGGCTGACAAGAAGTGTAACGGAGGAGTCTGTCCGCGGGGAGATGTGTAGGGGCTGACAGGAAGTGTAACGGAGGAGTCTGTCCGCGGGGAGATGTGTAGGGGCTGACAGGGAGTGGCCAGACAGGAGCAGTGCAGGGAGCGCATCATATAGCGTCCATGTAATGTATGAGGTGTCTACAGCCGGGGCCTCAACAGCTGCACCCCTCCCCCTCCTCTACCGACCCAAACACCCCTAACCCCCTGTTACCGAAACCCTCCTCCCACCCCTAACCCTCGTTACCGAAACCTTCCTCCCACCCCTAACCCCCTGCTACAACCCCAAATACCCTCCTCCCCCCCGTCGTCCTCTACCGCCCCAAACACCTCCTTTTCCTCCTGCCCCCTAATCCTCTGCTACTCCAAACCTCCTCCTCCCCCAACACCTCCTCTACCGCCCCAAACACTCTCCTCGCCCGTAATCCTCTGCTACCGCCCTATACACCCTTCTATTGGTCCTAACCTTCACCCCCCCCGGCTCTTGCTTGCCTCTCGTCACCCCCCGCTCCTGCTTCCCGTCACCCCCCCGCTCCTGCTTCCCGTCACCGCCCCCCCGCTCCTGCTTCCCGTAACCCCCCCCGCTCCTTCTTCCCGTCACTCCCCCGCTCCTGCTTCCCGTCACCCCCCCCCCCCGGCTCTTGCTTCCCGTCACCCCCCCCCCCCACTCCTGCTTCCCGTCACCCCCCCCCCCGCTCCTACTTCCCGTCACCCCCTCCTACTCTTGTTTCCCGTCACCCCCCCGGCTCTTGCTTCCCGTCACCCCCCCGGCTCTTGCTTCCCGTCACCCCCCCGGCTCTTGCTTCCCGTCACCCCCCCCCGGCTCTTGCTTCCCATCACCCCCCCCGGCTCTTGCTTCCCGTCACCCCCCCGGCTCTTGCTTCCCGTCACCCCCCGGCTCTTGCTTCCCGTCACCCCCCCGGCTCTTGCTTCCCGTCACCCCCCCGGCTCTTGCTTCCCGTCACCCCCCCCCGGCTCTTGCTTCCCGTCACCCCCCCGGCTCTTGCTTCCCGTCACCCCCCCCGGCTCTTGCTTCCCGTCACCCCCCCCGGCTCTTCCTTCCCGTCACCCCCCCGGCTCTTGCTTCCCGTCACCCCCCCGGCTCTTGCTTCCCGTCACCCCCCCCCCGGCTCTTGCTTCCCGTCACCCCCCCGGCTCTTGCTTCCCGTCACCCCCCCCCGGCTCTTGCTTCCCGTCACCCCCCCGGCTCTTGCTTCCCGTCACCCCCCCCGGCTCTTCCTTCCCGTCACCCCCCCCGGCTCTTGCTTCCCGTCACCCCCCCGGCTCTTGCTTCCCGTCACCCCCCCCCGGCTCTTGCTTCCCGTCACCCCCCCCGGCTCTTGCTTCCCGTCACCCCCCCCGGCTCTTGCTTCCCGTCACCCCCCCCGGCTCTTGCTTCCCGTCACCCCCCCCCGGCTCTTGCTTCCCGTCACCCCCCCCGGCTCTTGCTTCCCGTCACCCCCCCCGGCTCTTGCTTCCCGTCACCCCCCCCGGCTCTTGCTTCCCGTCACCCCCCCCGGCTCTTGCTTCCCGTCACCCCCCCCGGCTCTTGCTTCCCGTCACCCCCCCGACTCTTGCTTCCCGTCACCCCCCCGGCTCTTGCTTCCCGTCACCCCCCACCGGCTCTTGCTTCCCGTCACCCCACCGGCTCTTGCTTCCCGTCACCCCCCCGGCTCTTGCTTCCCGTCACCCCCCCGGCTCTTGCTTCCCGTCACCCCCCCGGCTCTTGCTTCCCGTCACCCCCCCGGCTCTTGCTTCCCGTCACCCCCCCGGCTCTTGCTTCCCGTCAGCCCCCCGGCTCTTGCTTCCCGTCAGCCCCCCGGCTCTTGCTTCCTGTTGTCACCCCCCCTTCCGCTCTTGCTTCCTGTTGTCACCCCCCCTCCCCACTCTTGCTTCCTGTCACCCCCCCCCCCCCGCTCTTGCACTGCCTCTGCTACTGCTATGCTACCCCCCCCCCCCCCGCTCTTGCGCGCCGCCCCTGTTGCCCGTCCTGTTGGCGGTGACTATCCTGTGGCCTCTCCCTCTCCAGGTGATGTTCCCCGCGGGGCGGCCTCCACCATGTTGTCCTTGGTGTTTATCTGCAGTCGGAAGTTGGTGTCGGACCACTGCTCCCTGCGCCGGGCGCTGACCCTGGTCCCGGAGGAGCTGTATCCGGTGCTGTTCAGAGCCGCGTTCCTGGATAAGAAGACGCTGGTGCTGCAGGATTTGGTGCAGCGATGGCCGTTCTCTGTACTGAGTCTTCAGAGGCTGCTGCAGAGCGATGATCACCACCACCCGGTCCAGCTCTACGAGAAGGCCAACAAGTTGTGTGTGCAGACCGTCATTCTGGGCGTCATGGCCTACCTGAGGGAGGAGCTGGCCGGGCAGAAAGAGGGGCGACCGCCGAGGTGAGAGTCAGCTGTAGAGGGGTCTTGGGAGCACTGAGGGGCTGTGAGGGGTTGGGCCGCCGAGGTGAGGGTCAGCTATAGAGGGGTCTGGGGAGCACTGAGGGGCTGTGAGGGGTTGGGCCGCCGAGGTGAGGGTCAGCTATAGAGGGGTCTGGGGAGCACTGAGGGGCTGTGAGGGGTTGGGCCGCCGAGGTGAGGGTCAGCTATAGAGGGGTCTGGGGAGCACTGAGGGGCTGTGAGGGGTTGGGCCGCCGAGGTGTGGGTCAGCTATAGAGGGGTCTGGGGAGCACTGAGGGGCTGTGAGGGGTTGGGCCACTGAGGTGAGGGTCAGCTATAGAGGGGTCTGGGGAGCACGGAGGGGCTGTGAGGGGTTGGGCCACTGAGGTGAGGGTCAGCTATAGAGGGGTCTGGGGAGCACTGAGGGGCTGTGAGGGGTTGGGCCACTGAGGTGAGGGTCAGCTATAGAGGGGTCTGGGGAGCACTGAGGGGCTGTGAGGGGTTGGGACGCCGAGGTGAGGGTCAGCTATAGAGGGGTCTGGGGAGCACTGAGGGGCTGTGAGGGGTTGGGCCACTGAGGTGAGGGTCAGCTATAGAGGGGTCTGGGGAGCACGGAGGGGCTGTGAGGGGTTGGGCCACTGAGGTGAGGGTCAGCTATAGAGGGGTCTGGGGAGCACTGAGGGGCTGTGAGGGGTTGGGCCACTGAGGTGAGGGTCAGCTATAGAGGGGTCTGGGGAGCACTGAGGGGCTGTGAGGGGTTGGGACGCCGAGGTGAGGGTCCGCTATAGAGGGGTCTGGGGAGCACTGAGGGGCTGTGAGGGGTTGGGCCACTGAGGTGAGGGTCAGCTATAGAGGGGTCTGGGGAGCACTGAGGGGCTGTGAGGGGTTGGGCCACTGAGGTGAGGGTCCGCTATAGAGGGATCTGGGGAGCACTGAGGGGCTGTGAGGGGTTGGGACGCCGAGGTGAGGGTCCGCTATAGAGGGGTCTGGGGAGCACTGAGGGGCTGTGAGGGGTTGGGCCGCCGAGGTGAGGGTCCGCTATAGAGGGGTCTGGGGAGCACTGAGGGGCTGTGAGGGGTTGGGCCACTGAGGTGAGGGTCAGCTATAGAGGGGTCTGGGGAGCACTGAGGGGCTGTGAGGGGTTGGGCCACTGAGGTGAGGGTCCGCTATAGAGGGATCTGGGGAGCACTGAGGGGCTGTGAGGGGTTGGGACGCCGAGGTGAGGGTCCGCTATAGAGGGGTCTGGGGAGCACTGAGGGGCTGTGAGGGGTTGGGCTGCCGAGGTGAGGGTCAGCTATAGAGGGGTCTGGGGAGCACTGAGGAGCTGTGAGGGGTTGGGCCGCCGAGGTGAGGGTCAGCTATAGAGGGGTCTGGGGAGCACTGAGGGGCTGTGAGGGGTTGGGCCACTGAGGTGAGGGTCAGCTATAGAGGGGTCTGGGGAGCACTGAGGGGCTGTGAGGGGTTGGGACGCCGAGGTGAGGGTCCGCTATAGAGGGGTCTGGGGAGCACTGAGGAGCTGTGAGGGGTTGGGACGCCGAGGTGAGGGTCAGCTATAGAGGGGTCTGGGGAGCACTGAGGGGCTGTGAGGGGTTGGGCCGCCGAGGTGAGGGTCAGCTATAGAGGGGTCTGGGGAGCACTGAGGGGCTGTGAGGGGTTGGGCCGCCGAGGTGAGGGTCCGCTATAGAGGGGTCTGGGGAGCACTGAGGAGCTGTGAGGGGTTGGGCTGCCGAGGTGAGGGTCAGCTATAGAGGGATCTGGGGAGCACTGAGGGGCTGTGAGGGGTTGGGCTGCCGAGGTGAGGGTCAGCTATAGAGGGGTCTGGGGAGCACTGAGGGGCTGTGAGGGGTTGGGACGCCGAGGTGAGGGTCAGCTATAGAGGGGTCTGGGGAGCACTGAGGGGCTGTGAGGGGTTGGGCTGCCGAGGTGAGGGTCAGCTATAGAGGGGTCTGGGGAGCACTGAGGGGCTGTGAGGGGTTGGGCCGCCGAGGTGAGGGTCAGCTATAGAGGGGTCTGGGGAGCACTGAGGGGCTGTGAGGGGTTGGGCCGCCGAGGTGAGGGTCCGCTATAGAGGGGTCTGGGGAGCACTGAGGGGCTGTGAGGGGTTGGGCTGCCGAGGTGAGGGTCAGCTATAGAGGGGTCTGGGGAGCACTGAGGGGCTGTGAGGGGTTGGGCTGCCGAGGTGAGGGTCAGCTATAGAGGGGTCTGGGGAGCACTGAGGAGCTGTGAGGGGTTGGGCTGCCGAGGTGAGGGTCAGCTATAGAGGGGTCTGGGGAGCACTGAGGGGCTGTGAGGGGTTGGACCGCCGAGGTGAGGGTCAGTTATAGAGGGGTCTGGGGAGCACTGAGGGGCTGTGAGGGGTTGGGCCGCCGAGGTGAGGGTCCGCTATAGAGGGGTCTGGGGAGCACTGAGGGGCTGTGAGGGGTTGGGCTGCCGAGGTGAGGGTCAGCTATAGAGGGGTCTGGGGAGCACTGAGGGGCTGTGAGGGGTTGGGCCGCCGAGGTGAGGGTCCGCTATAGAGGGGTCTGGGGAGCACTGAGGGGCTGTGAGGGGTTGGGCTGCCGAGGTGAGGGTCAGCTATAGAGGGGTCTGGGGAGCACTGAGGGGCTGTGAGGGGTTGGGCCGCCGAGGTGAGGGTCAGCTATAGAGGGGTCTGGGGAGCACTGAGGGGTTGGACCGCCGAGGTGAGGGTCAGCTATAGAGGGGTCTGGGGAGCACTGAGGGGCTGTGAGGGGTTGGACTGCTGAGGCGAGGGTCAGCTATAGATAGCTCCGGGGAGCACCGAGGAGCTGGGAGGCGTCAGACCGCCGAGGTGTGGGTCTGGTATAAATAGGTGTCAGGAGCATGGAGGGGATGTAAGGAGTCGGGCCGCCAAGGTGACAGTCAGCTATAGAGGGATGTGGAAAGGACAGAGGGGCCGTGAGAGGTCAAGCCCCCAAGGTGAGGGTCTACTGTAGAACAATGTGAGGAGCACAGAGGGGTCTGTGAGGGGCTTGGTGAGGACCTTTATATAGAGGGGTGTCGGGAGCACCGTAGGGCTGTGAGGGGTCGGACCCCCAAGGTGTGGGTCTGCTATAGAGAGGTGTCAGGAGCATGGAGGGGCTGCTACTGTGTGCTGCGAAGCGCAACGTAGGGCTTTGAGTGGTCGGACCGCTGAGGTGAGGGTCTCCTATAGAGGAAAGTCGAGAGCATGGAGGGACTGTGAGGGTTCAGACCACCGAGGGGAGAGTCTGCTATAAATGAGTGTCAGGAGCATGGAGGGACTGGGAAGGGCTGGTCACAGAGATGAGGGTCTGCTATAGAGGGATGTCATGAACATCGAGGTGTCTGTGAGGGGCTGGGTGACATCCAAGTTGTAGGTCTGCAATAGAGAATTGTCAGGAGCACTGTGAGGGGTCGGGCCCCTGAGGTGAGGGTCTGCTATGGAGGGATGTCGGGAGCACTGAGGGGTCGGGCCCCTGAGGTGAGGGTGTGCTATGGAGCGGTGTCAGGAGCACAGAGAGGTCGGGCCCGCTGAGGTGAGGGTGAGCTTATGGAGGGATGTTGGGACCACAGAGGGGTCGGGCCCCTGAGGTGTGGGTCTGCAATGGAGGGGTGTTGGGAGCACAGAGGGGTTGGACCCCCGAGGTGAGGGTCTGCTATGGAGGGGTGTCTGGAGCACAGATTGGTCGAACCCCCGAGGTGAGGGTCTGCTATGGAGGGGTGTCGGGAGCACAGAGTGGTCGGAGCCCCGAGGTGATGGTGTGCTATAGAGGGGTGTTGGGAGCACAGAGGGGTCAGGCCGCTGAGGTGAGGGTGTGCTATGGAGGGGTGTCGGGAGCACAGAGGGCTTGGACCCTTGAGGTGAGGTTGTGCTATGGAGCGGTGTCGGGAGCACAGAGTGGTCAGACCCCCGAGGTGAGGGTGTGCTATGGAGGGATGTTGTATCACTGAGGGGTCGGGCCCGCTAAGGTGAGGGTCTACTATGGAGGGGTGTCGGGAGCACTGAGGGGTCGGGCCCGCTAAGGTGAGGGTCTACTATGGAGGGATGTTGGGAGCACAGAGTGGTCGGACCCCCGAGGTGAGGGTGTGCTATGGAAGGGTGTCGGGAGCACAGAGGGGTCGGGCCTGCTAAGGTGAGGGTCTACTGTGGAGAGGTGTCGGGGGCACAGAGTGGTCGGGCCTGCTGAGGTGAGCGTGTGCTATGGAGGGGTGTCGGGAGCACAGAGTGGTCGGGCCTGCTGAGGTGAGGGTGTGCTATGGAGGGGTGTCAGGAGCACAGAGTGGTCGGACCCCCGAGGTGAGGGTCTGCTGGAGAGTGCTGTAGGACGCACCGTGGGGCTGTGAGGGGTCAGGAGTCCACATTCGGTCCCCGCTCCTCACGCTGTCACGTTTCACCTGCAGGAAGCAGCGGTTGCGACTCCTGGACATGATCGGGAGCCATGACAATGGGCTGGAGCAGGGCCCCGACACCATGAGTCTCTGGTCCCGCACCGTGGCCCTGGCCAAGTCCTGCATCGATATAGCCAGAAGACAACGAGAAGAAAGGACTCAGGCCTCGAAGCGCAGGAGAGGCCCCAAGGACGCGGCGGCCTCCTCTGACCGCGCGGTGTGTGTGGAGGTGCGAGCCGATCTCTTTGTGAACAGCACTTCTTACGGCGTCCTGCGGGAGGCGCTGCTGCTTGGCTCCCAGGGTCCTTTGCGTTTGCAGTGCAGAGACATCCGGGCAGAGGAGCTATCTCTGCGGAGCACTGTGGCTCTGCTGGAGCTGCTGAACCCTGATGGCCTCCGACAGATAGACCTGAGGTTCAATAACCTGGGTCTTCCGGGCCTGAACGCCCTGCTGCCGAATATGAGGCGCTTCCCCCGCCTGCTGAGCCTGAAGTTACCCTACAGCAACATAGACGTGATGCGCCTGTCACCCGAAGCCGAGGAAGCCATGCAGACCTTCACCGCCCACATCTGCCAGCTGCCGGCACTCCGCGAGCTCAACCTCGGGTCCTCACGCCTCTCCGGACGCCTAACGCAACTACTCGGGTAATAACTTGTGGTGATCACATGGTATAATGAAAGCCAATCAGGATAAGGCACAAGACGTCATATAGAATTAACCTACACAGGAGACCCCATACAGGAAATACTAATCTACATCCTGCATTATACTCAAGAGCTGCACTCACTATTCTGCTGGTGCAGTCACTGTGTACATACATTACATTACTGATCCTGTATTATACTCCAGAGCTGCACTCACTATTCTGCTGGTGCAGTCACTGTGTACATACATTACATTACTGAACCTGTATTATACTCCAGAGCTGCACTCACTATTCTGCTGGTGCAGTCACTGTGTACATACATTACATTACTGATCCTGTATTATACTCCAGAGCTGCACTCACTATTCTGCTGCTGTAGTCACTGTGTACATTACATTACTGATCCTGAGTTACCTCCTGTATTATCCTCCAGAGCTGCACTCACTATTCTGCTGGTGCAGTCTCTGTGTACATCCATTACATTACTGATCCTGAGTTACCTCCTGTATTATACTCCAGAGCTGCACTCACTATTCTGCTGGTGCAGTCACTGTGTACATACATTACATTACTGATCCTGAGTTACCTCCTGTATTACACTCCAGAGCTGCACTCACTATTCTGCTGGAGCAGTCACTGTGTACATACATTACTGATCCTGAGTTACCTCCTGTATTATACTCCAGAGCTGCACTCACTATTCTGCTGGTGCAGTCACTGTGTAAATGCATTACATTACTGATCCTGAGTTACCTCCTGTATTATACTCCAGAGCTGCACTCACTATTCTGCTGGTGCAGTCACTGTGTACATACATTACTGATCCTGTGTTATACTCCAGAGCTGCGCTCACTATTCTGCTGGAGCAGTCACTGTGTACATACATTACTGATCCTGAGTTACCTCCTGTATTATACTCCAGAGCTGCACTCACTATTCTGCTGGTGTAGTCACTGTGTACATACATTACTGATCCTGAGTTACCTCCTGTATTATACTCCAGAGCTGCACTCACTATTCTGCTGGAGCAGTCACTGTGTACATACATTACTGATCCTGAGTTACCTCCTGTATTATACTCCAGAGCTGCACTCACTATTCTGCTGGTGCAGTCACTGTGTACATACATTACTGATCCTGTGTTATCCTCCAGAGCTGCACTCACTTTTCTGCAGGTGCAGTCACTGTGTATATACATTACATTACTGATCCTGAATTACCTCCTGTATTATCCTCCAGAGCTGCGCTCACTATTTATTCTGCTGGCTGAATTCCTCAGTGAGCTGTAACCTTGCTGCTGTGCTCCTCTCCACAGGGGGCTGCAGACAGCGCTGGAGAGCCTGGAGCTGGCCTTCTGTTACCTCCTCCCCGCAGACCTGCACTATCTCTCCCGGAGTATTCATGTCTCGTCTCTCAAGAAATTGGACTTGAGTGGAAACAACCTGAGTGCGGTGCTCCTGCAGCCGTTCCTGCAGCTCCTTCACTGTGCCTCCTCGTCCCTCCTGCACCTGGATGTGATGGAGTGTAAGCTGAGTGACGGCTCGGTGGCGGCGCTGGCCCCTGTGATCTGCCGCTGTCGCTGCCTCCGCTATCTCGGACTGTTCTGTAACCCGGTGACTTGTCAGGGCGTTCGGACGCTGCTGCTGCGCTCTCTGCACATGGCCGCCCTGCGGCTCGTCATCTACCCCATCCCGTTTGATTGTTACCTGGACTCGCAGCCTCCTGACGACCTGAGGGCGCTCGATATGGATAAAGTTGTTGGTTTTGAGGAAGAAGTGCAGGCGGCGCTGATCCGTGCGAAGAGGACGGACATGGTGTGGACTCACAGACCTGGTGATACGCCGTCCCCCGAGTATCTGAGCTCTTATAGGTGTGGAGACTTCTGACCGCCGCCGCTGCAGTCAATGGACACTGCTGCATCAAGACGCAGCCTCGCGCCAAAATAATGGCTTCTACCAAAGCTTGTGTGTCTGCCAGTCATTGTGCCTCTTCTAATTCCTCCGTGTGTTTCTGTAAAGGGGTTTTGTACGATAGGGAGGAATTTTTAAAAAATGGTGTAGGTTTCCCCCCCCCCCCTATTTTTTCAAAACCAGTCAAGGTACCGCTGATATTATTAGGGTAGGAACAGTCATGGTTATTTGGCCTTTCCCAACCTAAAAATACAGCCCACAGCCACCCCAGAAGTGGTGCACCAATTCTGGCGCTTTACTCATTTTTCCCCGTTGTCCTGGTGCGGTGACAAACTGGGTAACATGGGGTTGATGCCAGCTTTGAATTGACAGCTGCCATCAAGACCTGGTATTAGTAATGGGTGGGCGTTTATCAGACACCCCCATTACTAATCCATATGGAGGTCCCACGCCATTCCCCAAGAGCAAAGTAGTAAGGCATAAAAAGAGAAAATTAGTAAAGACGAGACCCTCTCATTCAGCAATTTATTTCCCAGCAAAATCCCAATCCGGTCCACCGTAATCCAGATTGAGGTCCTACGACATTCCCATAGTCATGGTCGCAGCATACGAAGGACAGACTGTTCCCTGTATGGTGGGACACCAGCCACTGCAGACTCACACACTGTGCTGTGGGAGAACCATGGCAGTGACCTAGGGTGACCTCATGAGGTCACCGGAAGTCACAGCATGTGGCTCATACAGTAGCATGTGAGCCACAACGGGCAGTGACGAGTGGTGATATCATGAGTTCAATTCAGTTCACTGCCCGCGGCGATTCTCACACAAAGTTACACATGAGCGTGCGGTGACATCATGAGTTCATCGCTGTTAATTGCTGCCGGCTCTTGCGCTCCTTCGAAGAACCGTGGCACTGAACCGAGTTGACCTCATGACGTCACTGCCTGCAGTGGCTCACACTGTACTGTGTGAGCCTCATACTTC
The DNA here is from genome assembly GCF_048569485.1 of Anomaloglossus baeobatrachus. Taxonomy (NCBI): domain Eukaryota; kingdom Metazoa; phylum Chordata; class Amphibia; order Anura; family Aromobatidae; genus Anomaloglossus; species Anomaloglossus baeobatrachus. Next base: position 8,999,609 of record NC_134358.1, on the reverse strand, counting down.
ATGAGGTCACTACCAAGGTTCTCACACAGCACAGTGTGTGACCCTGCAGTGGCTGGTGTCCCTCCCTATACGGAACATTGTGTTTGGGAACGTCGTGGGACCTCCATATGGATTACTCTGGACTTTTTTTTTTGCAAATATTTCAAATAAATTAGTGGGCTGTAGTCAAGAGTTTGTTTACTTTTTCGACTTCCAACTACTGGATTAGTAATGGGAGTGTCTGATAGACGCCCACCCATTATTAATGCCGGGGCTTGATGCCAGCTGACAATTCACAGCAGGCATCAACCCCATCTATTACCCCGTTTGGCACTGCAACAGGGCAATGAGAAGAGCAGAGTACAGCGCCAGAATTGGTGCATCTCATGAATGCGCCACTACTGTGGCGGCTGTGGGCTGCTATTTTTAGACCGGGAAGGTCCAAATAACTATGGCCTTTCCCACCCTAATAATATCAGCCCCCAGCTGTCTGCTGTCTCTTGGTTGGTTTTGAAAAATGGGGGGACCCCACGCTGTTTTTATAAATTCTTTTTTCAAATAACTTAAAAAAAAAAATCAGCCTGAGAACTCCTCAAGGTGCAGCGGAGGGTGCAGTTGCTGCTGTACCGGTGCTGGCGATGAATTGTAGTAGCAATGTATCTATCTTTCTCTCTATTATATTTATGTATTGGTTTTCTGGCTTTGCACATCTTTCACATCAAAACGATTCATGTTAGTATCATCCATTTTTTTTCTGGTACGTGTCACATGTATGCCATCCCTGTGATGTCCACAGTTGACCCGTGGTGCCGGAAAAAAAAAAAAACACTTGTGTCCGTGAGAATCACCCGAACGTGCAGTTGTTTCACACAGACACACGGCGCTGGGAGAAAACGCAGAGTTGTGAAGATCTCGATTGACTTTAATTACTCTGTGTCTCTGCTACGTGTGAAAACGGACACCACACGTACAACGTACAGGAGACATGGAGGTTTGAATACAGCCTTAGGCGTCTTTCACACGTCCGTGCAAAACACACGCGTTTTGCACGGTCCGTGGTGTAGGTGCGTATGTGTGTCCGTGTGTGTTGTGTGCTAGCGGTGTGACATCTGCATAGCATACGGACAGCATGAGCTGGTATACTTACCTGTCTCCAGCGCTGCTGCTGCTTCCGGGTTCCCAGTCAGTGCAGTGAAAATGCATGAAACATAATGATCGGGCCCAGAATCAACATCAAAGGGAGAAACAGCAGCGTTGGAGGCAGGATCAAAGGGAGAGACAGCAGCGCTGGAGGCAGGATCAAAGGCAGAGACAACAGCATTGGAGGCAGGATCAAAGGCAGAGACAGCAGCGCTGGAGGCAGGATCAAAGGCAGAGACCACAGCGTTGGAGGCAGGATCAAAGGGAGAGACAGCAGCGCTGGAGGCAGGATCAAAGGCAGAGACAACAGCATTGGAGGCAGGATCAAAGGCAGAGACAGCAGCGCTGGAGGCAGGATCAAAGGCAGAGACCACAGCGTTGGAGGCAGGATCAAAGGGAGAGACAGCAGCGTTGGAGGCAGGATCAAAGACAGACAGCGTTGGAGGCAGGATCAAAGACAGAGAGCAGCGTTGCAGGCAGGATCAAAGGCAGAGAGCAGCGTTGGAGGCAGTATCAAAGGCAGAGACAGCAGCATTGGAGGCAAGATCAAAGGGATAGCAGCGTTGGAGGCAGGATCAAAGACAGAGTCAGCAGCGTTGGAGGCAGGATCAAAGGCAGAGACTGCAGGCGTTGGAGGCAGGATCAAAAGCAGAGACAGCAGCGTTGGAGGCAGGATCAAAGGCAGAGACAGCAGAATTGGAGGCAGGATCAAAGGCAGAGACCGCAGCATTGGAGGCAGGATCAAAGGGAGAGACAGCAGAATTGGAGGCAGGATCAAAGACAGACAGCATTGGAGGCAGGATCAAAGGCAGAGAGAGCAGCGTTGGAGGCAGGATCAAAGGCAGAGAGAGCAGCGTTGGAGGCAGGATCAAAGGCAGAGACAGCAGCGTTGGAGGCAGGATCAAAGGCAGAGACCGCAGCATTGGAGGCAAGATCAAAGGCAGAGACAGCAGCGTTGGAGGCAGGATCAAAGGCAGAGACAGCAGCGTTGGAGGCCGGATCAAAAGCAGAGACCGCAGTGTTTGAGGCAAGATCAAAGGCAGAGACAGCAGCGTTGGAGGCTGGTAAGTATAAAAAAATCATTTTATTTCAAAGACACGTGTTTTCTCCGGTACATGTCACATGGATCATATCAGTGTGTGGTCCGTGTGACATAGGTGCTGCCGGACAAAAACGGACTTGTCACCGTGTGCAGCACACAGACACGCGTATGTCAATCTGAGAGCCCAGTCCAGCTGACAACTATCCACGTATCACACAAATCTCATCTACAGGCTGCGGGATAAAAAGCCACAACAGAGTGCGGGTGCGAAATACTCTACATGGCAATATGACTGAAGAATGGGGTTCAATTAAATTCACTGGTTATGAGACTAATCGGCAACTTTATGGGGAATGGATGGAATTATTATCACTTAGTTCAGATGTCTCAGTGATCAGTAGAGAACCCAGTGATGGGCGGGTGACAATTTGTTATAGGTGGACAATCCATTAAAGGTCCTCCTGTGAGTTAGTTAAGGATTACGGGAAGGCTCCCTCGACACAGGGCCTTTGTTTTCCCTATTGAATTAGAGCCTTATCCACATCTCCCAAACTCTGGAAGATACACTGACGAGCAAAAGGGTAACAATGTTATGAACGTTTGGCATCTCTCACCATTCTCTACAGCTCTGAGCGTGACACTCTTCATTTTATAGACAATCATCTTCTCTATCTCATACGTAAATGTGACTTGCAGCTATTTAGCAGATGATTACGTAGTTTTGCAGATTCTCGTCATGTCGCGGCATTGTTACTGTTTTGCTCTTTTTATTCATGTATTCTACATATTACAACCTGTTCTGACATTCCCTAATAGCTCAGTGTTATTAGGTTGATACCCAAAAGAAGGGTCATATGTTTGATCAAAGTGTAGTTACAAAGATTTCTCAAGAAAAGAGACACAGCCTCGTCCAGCTCACCGATAGCCGTCTCACAGCCAAGATAATTGCCAAACTGCCTCATGTGCAGCTATGACAGGTGAAGGAATAAGAAATGAAGTCCGTTCATCCATTCATAAGCCAAGAACTGACGTCCAGGCAAAATAGCGGAGTCACCAAGACGGCTCATCACAAGGTCTATCAGTTCTGGAGACACCCGGCAGAGGAGGCTCATCACAAGGTCTATCAGTTCTGGAGACACTCGGCAGTGGAGGCGGCTCATCACAAGGTCTATCAGTTCTGGAGACACCCGGCAGTGGAGGCTCATCACAAGGTCTATCAGTTCTGGAGACACCCGGCAGTGGAGGCTCATCACAAGGTCTATCAGTTCTGGAGACACCCGGCTGTGGAGGCGGCTCATCATAAGGTCTATCAGTTCTGGAGACACCCGGCAGAGGAGGCTCATCACAAGGTCTATCAGTTCTGGAGACACTCGGCAGTGGAGGCGGCTCATAACAAGGTCTATCAGTTCTGGAGACACCCGGCAGTGGAGGCTCATCACAAGGTCTATCAGTTCTGGAGACATCTGGCTGTGGAGGCGGCTCATCACCAGGTCTATCAGTTCTGGTGACACCCGGCAGTGGAGGCGGCTCATCACAAGGTCTATCAGTTCTGGTGACACCCGGCAGTGGAGGCGGCTCATCACAAGGTCTATCAGTTCTGGAGACACCCGGCAGTGAAGACGGCTCATCACAAGATCTATCAGTTCTGGTGACACCCGGCAGTGGAGGCGGCTCGTCTGCTCGATAATAGTGACATCACAGACGTCCATACAAGCACCGAGCGACACGCATTACACAGGTCTGGAATGGTGGCCCAAAAAAGGTGAAGAAGCCTCAATCTCAATATCATCATAAGCGTCGGCTTGAGATTACAAAGAAAAACGTAAAGTGGAAGATTGGAAACAGGTGATTTGGAGCGATGAGATGGGTATAACAGAACGACATAGTGTTCCATCAGGACAACGACCTGAAGTATACAGCGGGACTGGGGAAGAAATGGTTTAATAACAATGAAGTAGAGGAGCTGGATTGTCCCCAGACCTCAACCCAATCCAACACTTGTGGGGGAAGAGAAAGCTGTATACATCCCCAAGAGACCCGACCAGTATACACAAAACACAAGGAACATGGAGAAGAGATCTGACCAGTATGCACCAAAACTGGGAATGTGGAGAACAGACCTGACCAGTATACACCAACACTGGGAATGTGAAGAAGAGACCTGACCAGTATACACCAACACTGGGAATGTGAAGAAGAGACCTGACCAGTATACACCAACACTGGGAACGTGGAGAAGAGACCTGACCAGTATACAGCAACACTGAGAACATGGAGAAGAGACCTGACCAGTATACACAAAACACAAGGAACATGGAGAAGAGATCTGACCAGTATGCACCAAAACTGGAAATGTGGAGAACAGACCTGACCAGTATACACCAACACTGGGAATGTGAAGAAGAGACCTGACCAGTATACACCAACACTGGGAACGTAGAGAAGAGATCTGACCAGTATACACCAACACTAGGAACGCGGAGAAGAGACCTGACCAGTATACACCAACACTGGGAACATGGAGAAGAGACCTGACCAGTATACACCAACACTAGGAATGTGGAGAAGAGACCTGACCAGTATACACCAACACTGGGAACGTGAAGAAGGGACCTGACCAGTATACACCAACACTGGGAACATGGAGAAGAGACCTGACCAGTATACACCAACACTAGGAACGTGCAGAAGAGACCTGACCAGTATACACCAACACTGGGAACGTGGAGAAGAGACCTGACCAGTATACACCAACACTGGGAACGTGGAGAAGAGACCTGACCAGTACACACCAACACTGGGAACGTGGAGAAGAGACCTGACCAGTATACACCAACACTGGGAACGTGGAGAAGAGACCTGACCAGTATACACCAACACTGGGAATGTGGAGAAGAAACCTGACCATTATACACCAACACTGGGAACGTGGAGACGAGACCTGACCAGTACACACCAACACTGGGAACGTGGAGAAGAGACCTGACCAGTATACACCAACACTAAGAATGTGTAGAAGAGACCTGACCAGTATACACCAACACTGGGAACGTGGAGAAGAGACCTGACCAGTATACACCAACACTGGGAACATGGAGAAGAGACCTGACCGGTATACACCAACACTGGGAACATGGAGAAGAGACCTGACCAGTATACACCAACACTGGGAACGTGGAGAAGAGGCCTGACCAGTATACACCAACACTGGGAACATGGAGAAGAGACCTGACCAGTATACACCAACACTGGGAACATGGAGAAGAGACCTCACCAGTATACACCAACACTGGGAACATGGAGAAGAGACCTGACCAGTATACACCAACACTGGGAACGTGGAGACGAGACCTCACCAGTATACACCAACACTGGGAACATGGAGAAGAGACTTGACCAGTATACACCAACACTGGGAACATGGAGAAGAGACCTGACCAGTATACACCAACACTGGGAACGTGGAGACGAGACCTGACCAGTATACACCAACACTAAGAATGTGTAGAAGAGACCTGACCAGTATACACCAACACTGGGAAGATGGAGAAGAGACCTGACCAGTATACACCAAGACTGGGAACATAGAGAAGAGACCTGACCAGTATACACCAACACTGGGAATGTGGAGAAGAAACCTGACCAGTATACACCAACACTGGGAACGTGGAGACGAGACCTGACCAGTATACACCAACACTAAGAATGTGTAGAAGAGACCTGACCAGTATACATCAACACTGGGAACGTGTAGAAGAGACCCGACCAGCATACACCAACACTGGGAACGTGGAGACGAGACCTCACCAGTGTACACCAACACTGGGAACATGGAGAAGAGACCTGACCAGTATACACCAACACTGGGAACATGGAGAAGAGACCTGACCAGTATACATCAACACTGGGAACGTGTAGAAGAGACCCGACCAGCATACACCAACACTGGGAACGTGGAGACGAGACCTCACCAGTGTACACCAACACTGGGAACATGGAGAAGAGACCTGACCAGTATACACCAACACTGGGAACATGGAGAAGAGACCTGACCAGTATACACCAACACTGGGAACATGGAGAAGAGACCTGACCAGTATACACCAACACTGGGAACATGGAGAAGAGACCTGACCAGTATACACCAACACTGGGAACATGGAGAAGAGACCTGACCAGTATACACCAACACTGGGAACGTGGAGAAGAGACCTGACCAGTATACACCCACACTGGGAACGTGGAGAAGAGACCTGACCAGTATACACCAACACTGGGAACATGGAGAAGAGACCTGACCAGTATACACCAACACTGGGAACATGGAGAAGAGACCTGACCAGTATACACCAACACTGGGAACATGGAGAAGAGACCTGACCAGTATACACCAACACTGGGAACATGGAGAAGAGACCTGACCAGTATACACCAACACTGGGAACGTGGAGAAGAGACCTGACCAGTATACACCAACACTGGGAACATGGAGAAGAGACCTGACCAGTATACACCAACACTGGGAACGTGGAGAAGAGACCTGACCAGTATATACCAACACTGGGAACATGGAGAAGAGAGTGACCAGTATACACCAACACTGGGAACGTGGAGAAGAGAGTGACCAGTATACACCAACACTGGGAACGTGGAGAAGAGACCTGACCAGTATACAACCAACACTGGGAACGTGGAGAAGAGACCTGACCAGTATACACCAACACTGGGAACGTGGAGAAGAGACCTGACCAGTATACACCAACACTGGGAACGTGGAGAAGAGACCTGACCAGTATACACCAACACTGGGAACGTGGAGAAGAGACCTGACCAGTATACACCAACACTGGGAACATGGAGAAGAGACCTGACCAGTATACACCAACACTGGGAACATGGAGAAGAGACCCGACCAGTATACACCAACACTGGGAACGTGGAGACGAGACCTCACCAGTGTACACCAACACTGGGAACATGGAGAAGAGACCTGCCCAGTATAGACCAACACTAAGAATGTGTAAAAGAGATCTGACCAGTATACACCAACACTGGGAACATGGAGAAGAGACCTGACCAGTATACACCAACACTGGGAACATGGAGAAGAGACCTGACCAGTATACACCAACACTGGGAACGTGGAGAAGAGACCTGACCAGTATACACCCACACTGGGAACGTGGAGAAGAGACCTGACCAGTATACACCAACACTGGGAACATGGAGAAGAGACCTGACCAGTATATACCAACACTGGGAACATGGAGAAGAGAGTGACCAGTATACACCAACACTGGGAACGTGAAGAAGAGAGTGACCAGTATACACCAACACTGGGAACGTGGAGAAGAGACCTGACCAGTATACAACCAACACTGGGAACGTGGAGAAGAGACCTGACCAGTATACACCAACACTGGGAACGTGGAGAAGAGACCTGACCAGTATACACCAACACTGGGAACGTGGAGAAGAGACCTGACCAGTATACACCAACACTGGGAACATGGAGAAGAGACCTGACCAGTATACACCAACACTGGGAACATGGAGAAGAGACCTGACCAGTATACACCAACACTGGGAACGTGGAGAAGAGACCTGACCAGTATACACCAACACTGGGAACATGGAGAAGAGACCTGACCAGTATACACCAACACTGGGAACGTGGAGAAGAGACCTGACCAGTATATACCAACACTGGGAACATGGAGAAGAGAGTGACCAGTATACACCAACACTGGGAACATGGAGAAGAGACCTGACCAGTATACACCAACACTGGGAACATGGAGAAGAGACCTGACCAGTATACACCAACACTGGGAACATGGAGAAGAGACCTGACCAGTATACACCAACACTGGGAACGTGGAGAAGAGACCTGACCAGTATACACCAACACTGGGAACATGGAGAAGAGACCTGACCAGTATACACCAACACTGGGAACGTGGAGAAGAGACCTGACCAGTATATACCAACACTGGGAACATGGAGAAGAGAGTGACCAGTATACACCAACACTGGGAACGTGAAGAAGAGAGTGACCAGTATACACCAACACTGGGAACGTGGAGAAGAGACCTGACCAGTATACAACCAACACTGGGAACGTGGAGAAGAGACCTGACCAGTATACACCAACACTGGGAACGTGGAGAAGAGACCTGACCAGTATACACCAACACTGGGAACGTGGAGAAGAGACCTGACCAGTATACACCAACACTGGGAACGTGGAGAAGAGACCTGACCAGTATACACCAACACTGGGAACATGGAGAAGAGACCTGACCAGTATACACCAACACTGGGAACATGGAGAAGAGACCTGACCAGTATACACCAACACTGGGAACGTGGAGAAGAGACCTGACCAGTATACACCAACACTGGGAACATGGAGAAGAGACCTGACCAGTATACACCAACACTGGGAACGTGGAGAAGAGACCTGACCAGTATATACCAACACTGGGAACATGGAGAAGAGAGTGACCAGTATACACCAACACTGGGAACGTGGAGAAGAGAGTGACCAGTATACACCAACACTGGGAACGTGGAGAAGAGACCTGACCAGTATACACCAACACTGGGAACGTGGAGAAGAGACCTGACCAGTATACACCAACACTGGGAACATGGAGAAGAGACCCGACCAGTATACACCAACACTGGGAACGTGGAGACGAGACCTCACCAGTGTACACCAACACTGGGAACATGGAGAAGAGACCTGCCCAGTATAGACCAACACTAAGAATGTGTAAAAGAGATCTGACCAGTATACACCAACACTGGGAACATGGAGAAGAGACCTGACCAGTATACACCAACACTGGGAACATGGAGAAGAGACCTGACCAGTATACACCAACACTGGGAACGTGGAGAAGAGACCTGACCAGTATACACCAACACTGGGAACGTGGAGAAGAGACCTGCCCAGTATACACCAACACTGGGAACATAGAGAAGAGACCTGACCAGTATACACCAACACTGGGAACGTGGAGAAGAGACCTGACCAGTATACACCCACACTGGGAACGTGGAGAAGAGACCTGACCAGTATACACCAACACTGGGAACATGGAGAAGAGACCTGACCAGTATACACCCACACTGGGAACGTGGAGAAGAGACCTGACCAGTATACACCAACACTGGGAACATGGAGAAGAGACCTGACCAGTATACACCAACACTGGGAACATGGAGAAGAGACCTGACCATTATACACCAACACTGGGAACATGGAGAAGAGACCTGACCAGTATACACCAACACTGGGAACATAGAGAAGAGACCTGACCAGTATACACCAACACTGGGAACGTGGAGAAGAGACCTGACCAGTATACACCAACACTGGGAACATGGAGAAGAGACCTGACCAGTATACACCAACACTGGGAACGTGGAGAAGAGACCTGACCAGTATACACCAACACTGGGAACATGGAGAAGAGACCTGACCAGTATACACCAACACTGGGAACATGGAGAAGAGACCTGACCAGTATACACCAACACTGGGAACATGGAGAAGAGACCTGACCAGTATACACCAACACTGGGAACGTGGAGAAGAGACCTGACCAGTATACACCAACACTGGGAACATGGAGAAGAGACCTGACCAGTATACACCAACACTGGGAACGTGGAGAAGAGACCTGACCAGTATATACCAACACTGGGAACATGGAGAAGAGAGTGACCAGTATACACCAACACTGGGAACGTGGAGAAGAGAGTGACCAGTATACACCAACACTGGGAACGTGGAGAAGAGACCTGACCAGTATACAACCAACACTGGGAACGTGGAGAAGAGACCTGACCAGTATACACCAACACTGGGAACGTGGAGAAGAGACCTGACCAGTATACACCAACACTGGGAACGTGGAGAAGAGACCTGACCAGTATACACCAACACTGGGAACGTGGAGAAGAGACCTGACCAGTATACACCAACACTGGGAACATGGAGAAGAGACCTGACCAGTATACACCAACACTGGGAACATGGAGAAGAGACCTGACCAGTATACACCAACACTGGGAACGTGGAGAAGAGACCTGTCCAGTATACACCAACACTGGGAACATGGAGAAGAGACCTGACCAGTATACACCAACACTGGGAACGTGGAGAAGAGACCTGACCAGTATATACCAACACTGGGAACATGGAGAAGAGAGTGACCAGTATACACCAACACTGGGAACGTGGAGAAGAGAGTGACCAGTATACACCAACACTGGGAACGTGGAGAAGAGACCTGACCAGTATACACCAACACTGGGAACGTGGAGAAGAGACCTGACCAGTATACACCAACACTGGGAACATGGAGAAGAGACCCGACCAGTATACACCAACACTGGGAACGTGGAGACGAGACCTCACCAGTGTACACCAACACTGGGAACATGGAGAAGAGACCTGCCCAGTATAGACCAACACTAAGAATGTGTAAAAGAGATCTGACCAGTATACACCAACACTGGGAACATGGAGAAGAGACCTGACCAGTATACACCAACACTGGGAACATGGAGAAGAGACCTGACCAGTATACACCAACACTGGGAACGTGGAGAAGAGACCTGACCAGTATACACCAACACTGGGAACGTGGAGAAGAGACCTGCCCAGTATACACCAACACTGGGAACATAGAGAAGAGACCTGACCAGTATACACCAACACTGGGAACGTGGAGAAGAGACCTGACCAGTATACACCCACACTGGGAACGTGGAGAAGAGACCTGACCAGTATACACCAACACTGGGAACATGGAGAAGAGACCTGACCAGTATACACCCACACTGGGAACGTGGAGAAGAGACCTGACCAGTATACACCAACACTGGGAACATGGAGAAGAGACCTGACCAGTATACACCAACACTGGGAACATGGAGAAGAGACCTGACCAGTATACACCAACACTGGGAACATGGAGAAGAGACCTGACCAGTATACACCAACACTGGGAACATGGAGAAGAGACCTGACCAGTATACACCAACACTGGGAACGTGGAGAAGAGACCTGACCAGTATACACCAACACTGGGAACATGGAGAAGAGACCTGACCAGTATACACCAACACTGGGAACGTGGAGAAGAGACCTGACCAGTATACACCAACACTGGGAACATGGAGAAGAGACCTGACCAGTATCCACCAACACTGGGAACATGGAGAAGAGACCTGACCAGTATACACCAACACTAGGAACATGGAGAAGAGACCTGACCAGTATACACCAACACTGGGAACGTGGAGAAGAGACCTGACCAGTATACACCAACACTAAGAATGTGTAGAAGAGATCTGACCAGTATACACCGACACTGGGAATGTGAAGAAGAGACCTGACCAGTATACACCAACACTGGGAACGTGGAGAAGAGACCTGACCAGTATACAGCAACACTGAGAACATGGAGAAGAGACCTGACCAGTATACACAAAACACAAGGAACATGGAGAAGAGATCTGACCAGTATGCACCAAAACTGGAAATGTGGAGAACAGACCTGACCAGTATACACCAACACTGGGAATGTGAAGAAGAGACCTGACCAGTATACACCAACACTGGGAATGTGAAGAAGAGACCTGACCAGTATACACCAACACTGGGAACGTGGAGAAGAGACCTGACCAGTATACAGCAACACTGAGAACATGGAGAAGAGACCTGACCAGTATACACAAAACACAAGGAACATGGAGAAGAGATCTGACCAGTATGCACCAAAACTGGAAATGTGGAGAACAGACCTGACCAGTATACACCAACACTGGGAATGTGAAGAAGAGACCTGACCAGTATACACCAACACTGGGAACGTAGAGAAGAGATCTGACCAGTATACACCAACACTGGGAACGTGAAGAAGAGACCTGACCAGTATACACCAACACTGGGAACGTGGAGAAGAGACCTGACCAGTATACACCAACACTGGGAACATGGAGAAGAGACCTGACCAGTATACACCAACACTAGGAACGCGGAGAAGAGACCTGACCAGTATACACCAACACTGGGAACATGGAGAAGAGACCTGACCAGTATACACCAACACTAGGAACGTGGAGAAGAGACCTGACCAGTATACACCAACACTGGGAACGTGAAGAAGGGACCTGACCAGTATACACCAACACTGGGAACATGGAGAAGAGACCTGACCAGTATACACCAACACTAGGAACGTGGAGAAGAGACCTGACCAGTATACACCAACACTGGGAACGTGGAGAAGAGACCTGACCAGTATACACCAACACTGGGAACGTGGAGAAGAGACCTGACCAGTACACACCAACACTGGGAACGTGGAGAAGAGACCTGACCAGTATACACCAACACTGGGAACGTGGAGAAGAGACCTGACCAGTATACACCAACACTGGGAATGTGGAGAAGAAACCTGACCATTATACACCAACACTGGGAACGTGGAGACGAGACCTGACCAGTACACACCAACACTGGGAACGTGGAGAAGAGACCTGACCAGTATACACCAACACTAAGAATGTGTAGAAGAGACCTGACCAGTATACACCAACACTGGGAACGTGGAGAAGAGACCTGACCAGTATACACCAACACTGGGAACATGGAGAAGAGACCTGACCGGTATACACCAACACTGGGAACATGGAGAAGAGACCTGACCAGTATACACCAACACTGGGAACGTGGAGAAGAGGTCTGACCAGTATACACCAACACTGGGAACATGGAGAAGAGACCTGACCAGTATACACCAACACTGGGAACATGGAGAAGAGACCTGACCAGTATACACCAACACTGGGAACGTGGAGACGAGACCTCACCAGTATACACCAACACTGGGAACATGGAGAAGAGACCTGACCAGTATACACCAACACTGGGAACATGGAGAAGAGACCTGACCAGTATACACCAACACTGGGAACATGGAGAAGAGACCTGACCAGTATACACCAACACTGGGAACGTGGAGACGAGACCTCACCAGTATACACCAACACTGGGAACATGGAGAAGAGACTTGACCAGTATACACCAACACTGGGAACATGGAGAAGAGACCTGACCAGTATACACCAACACTGGGAACGTGGAGACGAGACCTGACCAGTATACACCAACACTAAGAATGTGTAGAAGAGACCTGACCAGTATACACCAACACTGGGAAGATGGAGAAGAGACCTGACCAGTATACACCAAGACTGGGAACATAGAGAAGAGACCTGACCAGTATACACCAACACTGGGAATGTGGAGAAGAAACCTGACCAGTATACACCAACACTGGGAACGTGGAGACGAGACCTGACCAGTATACACCAACACTAAGAATGTGTAGAAGAGACCTGACCAGTATACACCAACACTGGGAACATGGAGAAGAGACCTGACCAGTATACATCAACACTGGGAACGTGTAGAAGAGACCCGACCAGCATACACCAACACTGGGAACGTGGAGACGAGACCTCACCAGTGTACACCAACACTGGGAACATGGAGAAGAGACCTGACCAGTATACACCAACACTGGGAACATGGAGAAGAGACCTGACCAGTATACATCAACACTGGGAACGTGTAGAAGAGACCCGACCAGCATACACCAACACTGGGAACGTGGAGACGAGACCTCACCAGTGTACACCAACACTGGGAACATGGAGAAGAGACCTGACCAGTATACACCAACACTGGGAACATGGAGAAGAGACCTGACCAGTATACACCAACACTGGGAACATGGAGAAGAGACCTGACCAGTATACACCAACACTGGGAACATGGAGAAGAGACCTGACCAGTATACACCAACACTGGGAACGTGGAGAAGAGACCTGACCAGTATACACCAACACTGGGAACATGGAGAAGAGACCTGACCAGTATACACCAACACTGGGAACGTGGAGAAGAGACCTGACCAGTATATACCAACACTGGGAACATGGAGAAGAGAGTGACCAGTATACACCAACACTGGGAACGTGGAGAAGAGAGTGACCAGTATACACCAACACTGGGAACGTGGAGAAGAGACCTGACCAGTATACAACCAACACTGGGAACGTGGAGAAGAGACCTGACCAGTATACACCAACACTGGGAACGTGGAGAAGAGACCTGACCAGTATACACCAACACTGGGAACGTGGAGAAGAGACCTGACCAGTATACACCAACACTGGGAACGTGGAGAAGAGACCTGACCAGTATACACCAACACTGGGAACATGGAGAAGAGACCTGACCAGTATACACCAACACTGGGAACATGGAGAAGAGACCTGACCAGTATACACCAACACTGGGAACGTGGAGAAGAGACCTGTCCAGTATACACCAACACTGGGAACATGGAGAAGAGACCTGACCAGTATACACCAACACTGGGAACGTGGAGAAGAGACCTGACCAGTATATACCAACACTGGGAACATGGAAAAGAGAGTGACCAGTATACACCAACACTGGGAACGTGGAGAAGAGAGTGACCAGTATACACCAACACTGGGAACGTGGAGAAGAGACCTGACCAGTATACACCAACACTGGGAACGTGGAGAAGAGACCTGACCAGTATACACCAACACTGGGAACATGGAGAAGAGACCCGACCAGTATACACCAACACTGGGAACGTGGAGACGAGACCTCACCAGTGTACACCAACACTGGGAACATGGAGAAGAGACCTGCCCAGTATAGACCAACACTAAGAATGTGTAAAAGAGATCTGACCAGTATACACCAACACTGGGAACATGGAGAAGAGACCTGACCAGTATACACCAACACTGGGAACATGGAGAAGAGACCTGACCAGTATACACCAACACTGGGAACGTGGAGAAGAGACCTGACCAGTATACACCAACACTGGGAACGTGGAGAAGAGACCTGCCCAGTATACACCAACACTGGGAACATAGAGAAGAGACCTGACCAGTATACACCAACACTGGGAACGTGGAGAAGAGACCTGACCAGTATACACCCACACTGGGAACGTGGAGAAGAGACCTGACCAGTATACACCAACACTGGGAACATGGAGAAGAGACCTGACCAGTATACACCCACACTGGGAACGTGGAGAAGAGACCTGACCAGTATACACCAACACTGGGAACATGGAGAAGAGACCTGACCAGTATACACCAACACTGGGAACATGGAGAAGAGACCTGACCAGTATACACCAACACTGGGAACATGGAGAAGAGACCTGACCAGTATACACCAACACTGGGAACATGGAGAAGAGACCTGACCAGTATACACCAACACTGGGAACGTGGAGAAGAGACCTGACCAGTATACACCAACACTGGGAACATGGAGAAGAGACCTGACCAGTATACACCAACACTGGGAACGTGGAGAAGAGACCTGACCAGTATACACCAACACTGGGAACATGGAGAAGAGACCTGACCAGTATCCACCAACACTGGGAACATGGAGAAGAGACCTGACCAGTATACACCAACACTAGGAACATGGAGAAGAGACCTGACCAGTATACACCAACACTGGGAACGTGGAGAAGAGACCTGACCAGTATACACCAACACTAAGAATGTGTAGAAGAGATCTGACCAGTATACACCGACACTGGGAATGTGAAGAAGAGACCTGACCAGTATACACCAACACTGGGAACGTGGAGAAGAGACCTGACCAGTATACAGCAACACTGAGAACATGGAGAAGAGACCTGACCAGTATACACAAAACACAAGGAACATGGAGAAGAGATCTGACCAGTATGCACCAAAACTGGAAATGTGGAGAACAGACCTGACCAGTATACACCAACACTGGGAATGTGAAGAAGAGACCTGACCAGTATACACCAACACTGGGAATGTGAAGAAGAGACCTGACCAGTATACACCAACACTGGGAACGTGGAGAAGAGACCTGACCAGTATACAGCAACACTGAGAACATGGAGAAGAGACCTGACCAGTATACACAAAACACAAGGAACATGGAGAAGAGATCTGACCAGTATGCACCAAAACTGGAAATGTGGAGAACAGACCTGACCAGTATACACCAACACTGGGAATGTGAAGAAGAGACCTGACCAGTATACACCAACACTGGGAACGTAGAGAAGAGATCTGACCAGTATACACCAACACTGGGAACGTGAAGAAGAGACCTGACCAGTATACACCAACACTGGGAACGTGGAGAAGAGACCTGACCAGTATACACCAACACTGGGAACATGGAGAAGAGACCTGACCAGTATACACCAACACTAGGAACGTGGAGAAGAGACCTGACCAGTATACACCAACACTGGGAACATGGAGAAGAGACCTGACCAGTATACACCAACACTAGGAACGTGGAGAAGAGACCTGACCAGTATACACCAACACTGGGAACGTGAAGAAGGGACCTGACCAGTATACACCAACACTGGGAACATGGAGAAGAGACCTGACCAGTATACACCAACACTAGGAACGTGGAGAAGAGACCTGACCAGTATACACCAACACTGGGAACGTGGAGAAGAGACCTGACCAGTATACACCAACACTGGGAACGTGGAGAAGAGACCTGACCAGTACACACCAACACTGGGAACGTGGAGAAGAGACCTGACCAGTATACACCAACACTGGGAACGTGGAGAAGAGACCTGACCAGTATACACCAACACTGGGAATGTGGAGAAGAAACCTGACCATTATACACCAACACTGGGAACGTGGAGACGAGACCTGACCAGTACACACCAACACTGGGAACGTGGAGAAGAGACCTGACCAGTATACACCAACACTAAGAATGTGTAGAAGAGACCTGACCAGTATACACCAACACTGGGAACGTGGAGAAGAGACCTGACCAGTATACACCAACACTGGGAACATGGAGAAGAGACCTGACCGGTATACACCAACACTGGGAACATGGAGAAGAGACCTGACCAGTATACACCAACACTGGGAACGTGGAGAAGAGGTCTGACCAGTATACACCAACACTGGGAACATGGAGAAGAGACCTGACCAGTATACACCAACACTGGGAACATGGAGAAGAGACCTGACCAGTATACACCAACACTGGGAACGTGGAGACGAGACCTCACCAGTATACACCAACACTGGGAACATGGAGAAGAGACCTGACCAGTATACACCAACACTGGGAACATGGAGAAGAGACCTGACCAGTATACACCAACACTGGGAACATGGAGAAGAGACCTGACCAGTATACACCAACACTGGGAACGTGGAGACGAGACCTCACCAGTATACACCAACACTGGGAACATGGAGAAGAGACTTGACCAGTATACACCAACACTGGGAACATGGAGAAGAGACCTGACCAGTATACACCAACACTGGGAACGTGGAGACGAGACCTGACCAGTATACACCAACACTGGGAAGATGGAGAAGAGACCTGACCAGTATACACCAAGACTGGGAACATAGAGAAGAGACCTGACCAGTATACACCAACACTGGGAATGTGGAGAAGAAACCTGACCAGTATACACCAACACTGGGAACGTGGAGACGAGACCTGACCAGTATACACCAACACTAAGAATGTGTAGAAGAGACCTGACCAGTATACACCAACACTGGGAACATGGAGAAGAGACCTGACCAGTATACATCAACACTGGGAACGTGTAGAAGAGACCCGACCAGCATACACCAACACTGGGAACGTGGAGACGAGACCTCACCAGTGTACACCAACACTGGGAACATGGAGAAGAGACCTGACCAGTATACACCAACACTGGGAACATGGAGAAGAGACCTGACCAGTATACATCAACACTGGGAACGTGTAGAGGAGACCCGACCAGCATACACCAACACTGGGAACGTGGAGACGAGACCTCACCAGTGTACACCAACACTGGGAACATGGAGAAGAGACCTGACCAGTATACACCAACACTGGGAACATGGAGAAGAGACCTGACCAGTATACACCAACACTGGGAACATGGAGAAGAGACCTGACCAGTATACACCAACACTGGGAACATGGAGAAGAGACCTGACCAGTATACACCAACACTGGGAACATGGAGAAGAGACCCGACCAGTATACACCAACACTGGGAACGTGGAGACGAGACCTCACCAGTGTACACCAACACTGGGAACATGGAGAAGAGACCTGCCCAGTATAGACCAACACTAAGAATGTGTAAAAGAGATCTGACCAGTATACACCAACACTGGGAACATGGAGAAGAGACCTGACCAGTATACACCAACACTGGGAACATGGAGAAGAGACCTGACCAGTATACACCAACACTGGGAACGTGGAGAAGAGACCTGACCAGTATACATCAACACTGGGAACATGGAGAAGAGACCTGACCAGTATACACCAACACTGGGAACGTGGAGAAGAGACCTGACCAGTATACACCAACACTGGGAACATGGAGAAGAGACCCGACCAGTATACACCAACACTGGGAACGTGGAGACGAGACCTCACCAGTGTACACCAACACTGGGAACATGGAGAAGAGACCTGCCCAGTATAGACCAGCACTAAGAATGTGTAAAAGAGATCTGACCAGTATACACCAACACTGGGAACATGGAGAAGAGACCTGACCAGTATACACCAACACTGGGAACATGGAGAAGAGACCTGACCAGTATACACCAACACTGGGAACGTGGAGAAGAGACCTGACCAGTATACACCCACACTGGGAACGTGGAGAAGAGACCTGACCAGTATACACCAACACTGGGAACATGGAGAAGAGACCTGACCAGTATACACCAACACTGGGAACATGGAGAAGAGACCTGACCAGTATACACCAACACTGGGAACATGGAGAAGAGACCTGACCAGTATACACCAACACTGGGAACATGGAGAAGAGACCTGACCAGTATACACCAACACTGGGAACATGGAGAAGAGACCTGACCAGTATACACCAACACTGGGAACATGGAGAAGAATCTGACCAGTATACACCAACACTGGGAACGTGGAGAAGAGACCTGACCAGTATACACCAACACTGGGAACATGGAGAAGAGACCTGACCAGTATACACCAACACTGGGAACGTGGAGAAGAGACCTGACCAGTATACACCAACACTGGGAACGTGGAGAAGAGACCTGACCAGTATACACCAACACTGGGAACGTGGAGAAGAGACCTGACCAGTATATACCAACACTGGGAACATGGAGAAGAGAGTGACCAGTATACACCAACACTGGGAACGTGGAGAAGAGAGTGACCAGTATACACCAACACTGGGAACGTGGAGAAGAGACCTGACCAGTATACACCAACACTGGGAACGTGGAGAAGAGACCTGACCAGTATACACCAACACTGGGAACGTGGAGAAGAGACCTGACCAGTATACACCAACACTGGGAACGTGGAGAAGAGACCTGACCAGTATACACCAACACTGGGAACATGGAGAAGAGACCTGACCAGTATACACCAACACTGGGAACATGGAGAAGAGACCTGACCAGTATACACCAACACTGGGAACGTGGAGAAGAGACCTGACCAGTATACACCAACACTGGGAACATGGAGAAGAGACCTGACCAGTATACACCAACACTGGGAACGTGGAGAAGAGACCTGACCAGTATATACCAACACTGGGAACATGGAGAAGAGAGTGACCAGTATACACCAACACTGGGAACGTGGAGAAGAGAGTGACCAGTATACACCAACACTGGGAACGTGGAGAAGAGACCTGACCAGTATACACCAACACTGGGAACGTGGAGAAGAGACCTGACCAGTATACACCAACACTGGGAACATGGAGAAGAGACCCGACCAGTATACACCAACACTGGGAACGTGGAGACGAGACCTCACCAGTGTACACCAACACTGGGAACATGGAGAAGAGACCTGCCAGGTATAGACCAACACTAAGAATGTGTAAAAGAGATCTGACCAGTATACACCAACACTGGGAACATGGAGAAGAGACCTGACCAGTATACACCAACACTGGGAACATGGAGAAGAGACCTGACCAGTATACACCAACACTGGGAACGTGGAGAAGAGACCTGACCAGTATACACCCACACTGGGAACGTGGAGAAGAGACCTGACCAGTATACACCAACACTGGGAACATGGAGAAGAGACCTGACCAGTATACACCAACACTGGGAACATGGAGAAGAGACCTGACCAGTATACACCAACACTGGGAACATGGAGAAGAGACCTGACCAGTATACACCAACACTGGGAACATGGAGAAGAGACCTGACCAGTATACACCAACACTGGGAACGTGGAGAAGAGACCTGACCAGTATACACCAACACTGGGAACATGGAGAAGAGACCTGACCAGTATACACCAACACTGGGAACGTGGAGAAGAGACCTGACCAGTATACACCAACACTGGGAACGTGGAGAAGAGTCCTGACCAGTATACACCAACACTGGGAACATGGAGAAGAGACCTGACCAGTATCCACCAACACTGGGAACATGGAGAAGAGACCTGACCAGTATACACCAACACTAGGAACATGGAGAAGAGACCTGACCAGTATACACCAACACTGGGAACGTGGAGAAGAGACCTGACCAGTATACACCAACACTAAGAATGTGGAGAAGAGACCTTACCAGTATACACCAACACTAAGAATGTGTAAAAGAGATCTGACCAGTATACACCAACACTGGGAACATGGAGAAGAGACCTGACCAGTATACACCAACACTGGGAACATGGAGAAGAGACCTGACCAGTATACACCAACACTGGGAACGTGGAGAAGAGACCTGACCAGTATACACCCACACTGGGAACGTGGAGAAGAGACCTGACCAGTATACACCAACACTGGGAACATGGAGAAGAGACCTGACCAGTATACACCAACACTGGGAACATGGAGAAGAGACCTGACCAGTATACACCAACACTGGGAACATGGAGAAGAGACCTGACCAGTATACACCAACACTGGGAACATGGAGAAGAGACCTGACCAGTATACACCAACACTGGGAACGTGGAGAAGAGACCTGACCAGTATACACCAACACTGGGAACATGGAGAAGAGACCTGACCAGTATACACCAACACTGGGAACATGGAGAAGAGTCCTGACCAGTATACACCAACACTGGGAACATGGAGAAGAGACCTGACCAGTATACACCAACACTGGGAACATGGAGAAGAGACCTGACCAGTATACACCAACACTGGGAACATGGAGAAGAGACCTGACCAGTATACACCAACACTGGGAACATGGAGAAGAATCTGACCAGTATACACCAACACTGGGAACGTGGAGAAGAGACCTGACCAGTATACACCAACACTGGGAACATGGAGAAGAGACCTGACCAGTATACACCAACACTGGGAACGTGGAGAAGAGACCTGACCAGTATACACCAACACTGGGAACATGGAGAAGAGACCTGACCAGTATACACCAACACTGGGAACGTGGAGAAGAGACCTGACCAGTATATACCAACACTGGGAACATGGAGAAGAGAGTGACCAGTATACACCAACACTGGGAACGTGGAGAAGAGAGTGACCAGTATACACCAACACTGGGAACGTGGAGAAGAGACCTGACCAGTATACACCAACACTGGGAACGTGGAGAAGAGACCTGACCAGTATACACCAACACTGGGAACGTGGAGAAGAGACCTGACCAGTATACACCAACACTGGGAACGTGGAGAAGAGACCTGACCAGTATACACCAACACTGGGAACATGGAGAAGAGACCTGACCAGTATACACCAACACTGGGAACATGGAGAAGAGACCTGACCAGTATACACCAACACTGGGAACGTGGAGAAGAGACCTGACCAGTATACACCAACACTGGGAACATGGAGAAGAGACCTGACCAGTATACACCAACACTGGGAACGTGGAGAAGAGACCTGACCAGTATATACCAACACTGGGAACATGGAGAAGAGAGTGACCAGTATACACCAACACTGGGAACGTGGAGAAGAGAGTGACCAGTATACACCAACACTGGGAACGTGGAGAAGAGACCTGACCAGTATACACCAACACTGGGAACGTGGAGAAGAGACCTGACCAGTATACACCAACACTGGGAACATGGAGAAGAGACCCGACCAGTATACACCAACACTGGGAACGTGGAGACGAGACCTCACCAGTGTACACCAACACTGGGAACATGGAGAAGAGACCTGCCAGGTATAGACCAACACTAAGAATGTGTAAAAGAGATCTGACCAGTATACACCAACACTGGGAACATGGAGAAGAGACCTGACCAGTATACACCAACACTGGGAACATGGAGAAGAGACCTGACCAGTATACACCAACACTGGGAACGTGGAGAAGAGACCTGACCAGTATACACCCACACTGGGAACGTGGAGAAGAGACCTGACCAGTATACACCAACACTGGGAACATGGAGAAGAGACCTGACCAGTATACACCAACACTGGGAACATGGAGAAGAGACCTGACCAGTATACACCAACACTGGGAACATGGAGAAGAGACCTGACCAGTATACACCAACACTGGGAACATGGAGAAGAGACCTGACCAGTATACACCAACACTGGGAACGTGGAGAAGAGACCTGACCAGTATACACCAACACTGGGAACATGGAGAAGAGACCTGACCAGTATACACCAACACTGGGAACGTGGAGAAGAGACCTGACCAGTATACACCAACACTGGGAACGTGGAGAAGAGTCCTGACCAGTATACACCAACACTGGGAACATGGAGAAGAGACCTGACCAGTATCCACCAACACTGGGAACATGGAGAAGAGACCTGACCAGTATACACCAACACTAGGAACATGGAGAAGAGACCTGACCAGTATACACCAACACTGGGAACGTGGAGAAGAGACCTGACCAGTATACACCAACACTAAGAATGTGGAGAAGAGACCTTACCAGTATACACCAACACTAAGAATGTGTAAAAGAGATCTGACCAGTATACACCAACACTGGGAACATGGAGAAGAGACCTGACCAGTATACACCAACACTGGGAACATGGAGAAGAGACCTGACCAGTATACACCAACACTGGGAACGTGGAGAAGAGACCTGACCAGTATACACCCACACTGGGAACGTGGAGAAGAGACCTGACCAGTATACACCAACACTGGGAACATGGAGAAGAGACCTGACCAGTATACACCAACACTGGGAACATGGAGAAGAGACCTGACCAGTATACACCAACACTGGGAACATGGAGAAGAGACCTGACCAGTATACACCAACACTGGGAACATGGAGAAGAGACCTGACCAGTATACACCAACACTGGGAACGTGGAGAAGAGACCTGACCAGTATACACCAACACTGGGAACATGGAGAAGAGACCTGACCAGTATACACCAACACTGGGAACGTGGAGAAGAGACCTGACCAGTATACACCAACACTGGGAACGTGGAGAAGAGTCCTGACCAGTATACACCAACACTGGGAACATGGAGAAGAGACCTGACCAGTATCCACCAACACTTGGAACATGGAGAAGAGACCTGACCAGTATACACCAACACTAGGAACATGGAGAAAGACCTGACCAGTATACACCAACACTGGGAACGTGGAGAAGAGACCTGACCAGTATACACCAACACTAAGAATGTGTAGAAGAGACCTGGGGTCAGATTTTGGTGGAGACATGCTGGAATCTGATTCAGAAGGGGTGAAAGCCAAGGGTGGATTTACAAAATACTAACAAAACAATAGTCAGCAGTGGGGGCCGCAGGGATCTGTACTGGGAGCAGTGGGGACCGCAGGAGTCTGTGCTGGGAGCAGTGGGGACCGCAGGGATCTGTGCTGGGACCGATTCTTTTTAATCTCTTTATTAATGACCTTGTGGATGGGATTGATAGTACAGTGTCAGTCTTTGCTGATGACACCAAACTATGTAGGATATTAAAAACTGACCTTGATACAATATTACAGAAGGATCTGGATAAAATGTGGGAATGGGCAGATACTTGACAAATGAGATTTAATGTTGATAAATGTAAAGTAATGCCCCGAGGACGGAGTAATCCTATAGCTGCGTATACATTAAATGGAAGTAACCTCCGGACTACAGAACAGGAGAAGGACTTGGGTATTCTCATTACAAATAAGCTGAGCAGCAGCACTCAATGTCAGGCAGCAGCTGCTAAAGCAAACAAGATTTTAGGGTGTATAAAAAGAGAGATCTAATCTCTCTTTTTATACACCCTATAATCGTGTTTGCTCTATAAATCACTTGTAAGGCCACATCTGGAATATGGGATCCAGTTTTGGGCTCCACATTTTAAAAAGGACATTCAGAAGTTAGAGGCAGTTCAAAGGCGGGCAACTAGACTATTACAAGGAATGGAGGCCGCCCGTATGATGAGTAATGGAGGCCGCCCGTATGATGAGTAATGGAGGCCGCCCGTATGATGAGGAATGGAGGCCGCCCGTATGATGAGTAATGGAGGCCGCCCGTATGATGAGGAATGGAAGGCCTCCCGTATGATGAGTATTGGAGGCCGCCCGTATGATGAGTAATGGAGGCCGCCCGTATGATGAGGTTGAAAAAGTTAGATATGTTTAGCTTAGAAAAAAGACGTCTCAGAGGAGATCTCATTATATGTATAATACATGTGTGGTCAATATTAAGGACGGCGCAGGACTTATTCCTTCCAAAGACAATACTAAGGACCAGGGCCATTCACTGCGGGGGAAGAAAAGCGATTCCGACAGCTGAATAGGAAAGGGTTCTTTACAGTTAGAGCAGTCAGACTGTGGAATGCGACCACAAGAGCTAGTAATGGCCGATACTATAACAGCTTTATATCAGGGCGGAGGATTCCTCACTACACAGCATTGTGGGTTATAAATGACTTAAGGCTGCTTTACATGTTGCAATTAATCGTGCGATCGCACCCGCCCCCATCGTTTGTGCGACACGGGCAATTTGTTGCCCGTGTCGCACAATGTTGTAACCCCCGTCACTCGCACTTACCTCCCGAACGACCTCGCTGTGGGCGGCGAACATCCTCTTCCTGAAGGGGGAGGGGCGTTCGGCGTCACAGCGGCCGGCCAATAGTAGCGGATGGGCGGAGATGAGCGGGACGTAAACATCCCCCCACCTCCTTCCTTCCGCATAGCCGGCGGGACGCAGGTAAGCTGCAGTTCATTGTTCCCGGGTTGTCACACGGAGCGATGTGTGCTGCCCCGGGAATGAGCGACGTGTCAACGAGCAACGATAAAGTGAGTATTGTTGCTCGTTCACACTCGCTCGTAGCTGTCACACGCAACGATATGTCTTAAGATGCTGGATGTGCGTCACTAACGACGTGACCCCGCCGACACATCGTAAGATATATCGTAGCGTGCAAAGCCCGCTTTAGTGACAAAATGTAGAATTGGTGGAAGAAAGTTGAACGGGATGGACCTAGGTCTTTTTTCAACCTAAGTAACTATGTAACAGTAAAAATGTAAATTTAGATTATTAGGAGCAAAACAGTAACAATGCAGTGACCTGACGAGAATCTGCAGAACTAATGATATACTAAATAGCTGCAAGTCACATTATGTATGAGAAGCCGAGATGATTGTCTATAAAATGAAGGTCGTCTCACACTCAAGGCTGTAGAGGACGGTTGTTACGGTTGCTGTGGCTCTGGAGACCATGTCCGGATTTCTTGCTACTGCACATGTGCAAGCGCTGGAGACTAAGTCCTATCTTGGAGCCATTGCACATGTGCGGACGACATCATCGCTGACACGAGGTCACATGTCTCTGACACCTTCTAAGCTGATTGGCCACTGGTCATGTGCTTGTGACACGTGGTCACATGTCTCTGACACCTTCTATGCCGATTGGTCGCTGGTCATGTGCTTGTGACGCTTTGCTCGGTGATAGGCCAGCGTGACGTCATTGCTGTCATTCTGGCAGCGGATTGGCTCTGGTGTCCACCATCTTGGATGAGGCACAGAGTCTATATAAGACCCTGACGCACGCCGCACGGCGCTCAGTCCTCTTGGTTCATGCATGAGGGTAGACGCCCTGTGCACATCCCTCTAGGCATCTCTTTGTCTATGTTAGGTGAGCGCTACCGGCAGGGTAGCGTTCTTATACCTTACAGCTTCGGCTGCAGTCTGTATCCTTACCTCTTAGTGGAGCGGACATAGGCAGGTGCCTGAGGCACATGGTCCGGCTGGGCCTTGTGATTCTACTCGTAGGTGGACGTTGCCGCTAGGGTAACATTCCTTATACTGCGTCTGGCAGTTGTTCGTATCCTCGCACACTAGGGGAGCGAACAGAGGTAGGAGCTTTGTGCGGCTTACGCTGCTGTCCGTCTCCTGGCACCACTAGAAGAGCGGACCTAGGCAGGTGCCATATCTAGCGGTTCGTGTCCTCGCACACTAGTGGAGCGAACGCAGGTAGGAGCTTTGTGCGGCTTATGCTGCTGCCCGTCTCTTTTGCACCACTAGAAGAGCGGACCTAGGCAGGTGCCATATCTAGCGGTTCATGTCCTCGCACACTAGTGGAGCGAACGCAGGTAGGAGCTTTGTGCGGCTTACGCTGCTGTCCGTCTCCTGGCACCGCTAGAGGAACGGACCTAGGTAGGTGCCATATCTAGCGGTTCGTGTCCTCGCACACTAGTGGAGCGAACACAGGTAGGAGCTTTGTGCGGCTAACGCTGCTGTCCGTCTCATGGCACCACTAGAGGAACGGACCTAGGTAGGTGCCATTTCACACTCACTGCTTTTGTCTCTGTGATCTTTAACAGAGACCATTCCACACACCCTCCAAGTAAGGGAGGAATTGCTTTATTTTCTAATTATATTCCTCTGTGAGTATAACAGAGGTATTGCACTCTGCACTTGTGCTATTATTATTTACAGTGGCACACTTATATACCCCTTATCCTCTGCCATAGTCTGCAGCAAAGTCTTTGCACGGTGGACCCTGACTGTCTGATATTCCGTTAGATTTTATTATCAGACAGCCCCCCGTAACAACGGTGAGATATGGAGCCTGGAAGTCACAAGTGCAAAACATTGTTACCCTTTTACTCATCATTGTATATGTTCAAGCTGTGAATGATCATACAGCAGAAAGTCTACCTAGGGGGCTGCTTAGGCCTTCATATTTTTTTTATTGAGATTGTGAAAATTAAAGGGGTTGTCCAAAACTTAAGTATTAATCATGTTGTTAGAAAGAGTCATCAACATCAATCCAATGGGGATTTGATACCTGGCTTGTGATGGAGCTAAGGTCTCTACACTATGCACGGAGCTGTGCGGCCTCGACCTACAGTGGGTGCGGAAAGTATTCACACCCCTTTACATTTTTCACTCTTTGTTTCCTTACAGCCATTTGGCATTTTTCTCTCATTAATGTACACTCCGCACCCCATCCCCCATCTTGAGAGAAAAAAAAAAACGTAGACATTTTTTCAAATTTATTAAACAAGAAAACCTGAAATCTCACATGCTGATAAGTATTCAGCCCCTTTGCTCAGTATATCACATGCTGATAAGTATTCAGCCTTTTGGCTCAGTATATCACATGGTCATAAGTATTCAGCTTCTTTGCTCAGTATATCATTTGGTGATAAGTATTCAGCCCCTTTGCTCGGTATATCACATGGTCATAAGTATTCAGCTTCTTTGCTCAGTATAACACATGGTCATAAGTATTCAGCCCCTTTTCTCAGTATTGAGTAGAAGCCCCCTCCCTTTTGAGCTAGTGCAGCCATGAGTCTTCTTGGGATCCTGGATTTGGGGATCCTCGGCCATTCTTCTTGCAGATCTCCAGTTCCGTCAGGTTGGATGGTGAACGTTGGTGGACGCCATTTTCAGGTCTCTCCAGAGATGCTCAGTTGGGTTTAGGTCAGGGCTCTGGCTGGGCTGGTCAAGAATGGTCACAGAGTTGTTCTGAAGCCGCTCCTTTGTTATTTTAGCTGTGTGCTTAGGGTCATTGTTTTGTTGGAAGGTGAACCTTCAGCCAAGTCTGAGGTCCAGAGCATCGGGAAGAGGTTTTCTTCCAGGATCTCTCTGTACTTGGCCGCATTCATCTTTCCTTCAATTGCCACCAGTTGTCCTGTCCCTGCCCCCATAGCATGATGCCTCCACCATGTCACACTGTGGGGATGGTATTTGGCAGGTGATGAGCAGTGCCTGGTTTTCTCCACACATACCGCTTAGAATTATCACCAGAAATTTCTATCTTCGTCTCATCAGAGCAGAGAATCTTATTTCTCATAGTCTGGGATCCTTCATGTGTTTTTTGCAAACTCTATACGAGCTTTGATATGTCTTGCACTGAGGAGAGGCTTCTGTCGGGCCGCTCTGCCATAAAGGCCCGACTGGTGGAGGGCTGCAGTGATAGGTGACTTTTTGAAACATTCTCCCAGCTCCCTACTGCATCTCTGGAGCTCATCCACAGTGATCTTGGGATTCTTCTTTTCCTCTCACCAAGGCTCTTCTCTCACGATTGCTCAGTTCGGCTGGACGGCCGGGTCTAGGAGGAGTTCTGCTGGTCAAAAAACTTCTTCCATTTAAGGATTATGAAGACCACTGTGCTCTTAGGAACCTTGAGTACTGCAGACATTCTATTGTAACATTGGCCAGATCTGTGCCTTGCCACAATTCTGTCTCTGAGCTCCTTGGGCAGTTCCTTTGACCTCATGATCCTCATTTGGTGTGACATGCAGTGTGAGGTCTTATATAGACAGGTGTGCGCCTTTCCAAATCACGTCCTATCAGTGTAATTACACACAGCTGGACCCCAATAAAGGAGTAGAACCATCTCAAGGAGGATCACAAGGAAATGGACAGCATGTGACATAAATGTGTGTCTGAGCAAAGGGGCTGAATACTTATGGCCATGTGATATTTCAGTTTTTCTTTTTTAATAGATTTGCAAAAATTTCTTCATTTCCGTTTTTTTCTGTCAGGATGGGGGATGGGGGCAGAGTGCACATTAATGAGAATTTACCAAATGGCTGCAATGAAACAAAGAGTGAAAAATTTAAAGGGGTGTGAATACTTTCCGTACCCAATGTATGTACACTACCTCCGGCTACCACTAGAGATGCAAGGAGCTAATGGCCATTACCTCTTATCCCTGATCTCCACATCCAGTTATTGGGGACATGTTATATCATGTTAGACCTCAGGTGATTTTGAAATTGAGTAACGTTCCTGCCGTCTTTCAGAATTTTGTAATCTGGATTTTCAGAGACCCAACTGGTAATTGAGGTTGATAATTTGTACAGTATTTTGATTTTTCTCTATATTATTCCTCCATTATCCTCGTCTCTTTGTCTTCTGGAAGATAATTTTCTGAGATATATCTTGTCTACCAGGTTTTTGGATGGAGCCCTCCAAGGTCCAAGCCATTAATGAACAGGTTCAGCCAAAGAAAAAAATGGCAATTTATTAGTTTTGAAAATTACTACTTACAATTAATAAAAGGGCTTTGATGAAATTACTAAAATTTTATCTGCCCGGGCTTAAAATGAAGCAGATATAGAGAGCTGGAGACCTAATGCAGCGTATTCCTGCTCGAACTTATCCTCTCCGTTTTGCTACTTGTTGCTGAAGCTGAGGCTCCGGAGATTGGCGCAGGAGCGATTCCTCCTGGACTCACGTCAACTCTGGAAAATACCTACAGTATATTGAAAAAAAGATTGAATCCCAGAAAATAATATCAACATTTTTTTCTCTAGATTCCACTTTGTCGTCTTTTTTATAGTCTGGTACTAAAAATCTTACAGCAGATGTTCCAAAAACAAAACACAAACACACTTGTCCTTTCTCAGTATCTCTTCTGTAACTACTGTAGCATGGCGGCTGGTATGGATCACAGAAGTGGTGGAAACCTGGATGTCCGTTCTGGTACTTGTAGTGCCACAACTCTTGCTAGGGCGTATGAGGGTCAGGTTGTACAGATGGGAGGAGAGATGGGTGGGTCTGGCCATCCACATACCTCCATCCACAGATGTGGATCACCTGTTACGATGGTGTTGGTCTGGT
Source organism: Anomaloglossus baeobatrachus (assembly GCF_048569485.1). Lineage (NCBI taxonomy): Eukaryota > Metazoa > Chordata > Amphibia > Anura > Aromobatidae > Anomaloglossus > Anomaloglossus baeobatrachus. The sequence continues at coordinate 8,969,242 of NC_134358.1, read as the reverse complement.
TGACGTGGTCAGTGTGTCAGAGGGAGTCTCTGAGAGAGGAGCTGTTTACTGACAGGCAGTGGTGTATTTGGAGACTGACAAACCTCCTGCATTTATGAACTGAATTGTGTGTTATTTTGATTGTTTTTTGCCGGTAAGGCTAAGTTCACACAGGGCTTCTTTTGCTGCGTTTTTGAGATCACACAGATGCACCAAAATGCATGCATTTCATTCTCCCAGCAAAGTCTATGAGATTTCTACGTTGCTGTCCACACTGGGCATCTTTTGTTGTCTGCATCTTGGCTGCGTTTTTGACGATGCAGCAACTCAATTCTTTTGCGTTTTTCCAGCGTTTTTGAGCAATAGATTTAACTTAAAAAATGCAGTGAGAAAAAGTGCGGTAAAACGCATCAAAAGAAGTATTGCGGTTTTGTATGCGTTTTTGCCACGGTGCGGTTATGGTGCATTTTTTGGGACAAAAATGCTGCATCTTTGTAGTAAAAAAAAAAATGCATGTGAACATACCCGTTAAAGCTCCTGTTTTGTTTTCTCTGTGCTGGTTTATGAAGCCTGGAATAAACTAGCTGGACTTTTAAAGTGAAAAAGTGTTTCCTGTGCTACCTCTATGAAGTAAGCCAAGTGAGTAACCCCCCACTATACAGTGTGTGAACTGTGTGCAATGTCACACTACATATTTGGTTGAGAAAATTCCTGATATCTAGCCATGGAAAGCATTATTTTACAGAAGTTGTGAACTTCCACGTTTGGATTACACGGCTCTATATCAATTTTTCTGACTACAAGATAACATGTGAGCTGTAAGAATTTTTGTGTGCTGAATGAAAAAATTCACATCCGTTTCCTCCAGTCTTGTGCAGTTTTTCTGAAACTGCTGTTTACTAAGTAACTCTTACCGTAATAACATTATATAAAATTAAATTATTTATATAAGCTACGTATGAAAAAAGAATCGGTGTAACTAATAGGAAGACTGCTTAATAAGCAGCTGAAAACTGATGACATCATAATTTTATGGCTATATAAGCAGCGTGAAATTTACAACAGCGTTCATCTGTTCAAGAGGCTTACAAGTCGCAGCAAATTTTACTCAGGTAAAAAGATTTTGTTAAATGTGTCATCCAACACTTGCACAGTTTGTGGATGGTGCAATAATTGTAATGCCTGATTGGAGCCACAGACTCAGACTGGCTGTAAGGGGAGTCTAGAGAAAAGCCGCTCACAAAGCAGGACCCCCAACAACTCTGCAACCCTTTAACCCCTATACAGGGATTTGGAATTACACAGAGCCCCAGAGATCACCACCTGTGGTAAGCTGTAGTCAATGGTCGTCAGGCAGGGTCAAAAACCAGGAGATGCTAAACAGGAACAGAATCGGCAGGCAAGGGTGTAGTGAGGAGACAAAGCAGAGGTCAAATCCGGAACTGGCAGCATGGTACAAAAAGGACAGGCAGGAGGTTAGTCAGAAAACAAGCAAAGGTCAGCGCACAGGAATCACAATACAAACCGCACATGAGCCAGGAGAACAGAACTATCACTGGCAGTGGTCATGTGACAGGAGGGGGAATAAGAAGGGTGTGGTGTCTTCCCATTGGCTTCGGGTGAATGTTGGCAACTTCAGCTGGAAGACACACGCCACCTACACGCAGCCAGTGGTAATGCAGGTTCCAGGAAAAACCCAGCCTAGTGGATGAGCGGAGCCTGTGCTCCACAAAGGTACGGGCACCGACTCCTCTCACATCACCAGCACTATCCATGGTGGGAACATGGCGTCGTCTGGTGATCGTAGCAGAAGTCGCAGGAGCAGACTCCGGTGGGGACGTGACAATAATGATCCTGACATATTCTGTTACGCTTGTCGTTGTTTTACCAAAATTTATGCTTAAAGCCTATCGAGCATATTTTGGGTTAAACTGGGTGGCAGCACATAATGTGTGCCGGACATGTGCCGGACATGTGCCGGACATGTGCTGGAAACCTGAGACACTGGACTAAGGGTAAGAGGAAAAGTCTCAGCTTTGGAGTCTGAATGGTGCACCGAGAGTGTCAAAATCCTGTTGATGATGGCTACTTCTGCCTGGTAAATATTACAGGCATGAACACAAAGACAAAATCTTCCATCCTCTCAGGACTGAAACCGGTTGCTCACTGCGACGAAGCACCTGTACCTGCAGGTGACCTCTGAGGAAGCCATGTCCTTGGTTATATTTAAGAAGCGAAACGTACGTTAGGTCTCCTGTCTTCTTTTGCTCTGGATAACCTTTGTCCTCTGACTACCCAACACTGAGTATATGGGTTATTTATATCTCATCATGGTCAACCTTTTTTTTGTACACCGCAACATATTTATACCTATTTGGTTAGCATGCACGGGGGTCTCTGCATTTACTTGGTCATATTTGATTAATCATAGACGGTTATTTGGTCATATTGTCCGTTCACCTGAACCTCCATGATGCTAGCTAAGGTTCGCTGCTGTAATATTTTGGTGTACCTACAATCATTTTTCTGACTTTTGATCAGATTGTCCCCCTTTTACTCTCTACGTGGGGTATTAGGTCATTACCATCTGACTGTATTTCTGGTCCGTTTATTTTATTGGCGTCTTTAGCCTTATCTATGTATTGCTATATACGGATCACTTACTGTTAAATATGGACATTGGTTGTTCTATGGTTGTGGATTCTTATTTTAATAGTTATTAATAAAAAAAAATGTAATTTTCTATTGAACATTGTTTATTGATGTGCACTTTTTACTCCATTTTCTCCTACATTTCATTCTTTCTAACTTTAATCTGCAGGAAAATAGCAGATCCGACTGGCCACCAGACAGGTATCTTGAGGAATTTGTTTTTAATATCAGGAGTCCACCAAGACTTCTCTCTTCTACAGTTCACAGTTTCCATCACTTCAGGTCCAAACAAATCTGAATCGTGCTGAAAAGGTCTGTGCAGATAACACATGACTTATTTTTTTACCTAGTTTTTGTTACCTGTCCCGGCTGTATCGCCTGCAGTGGCTGCTGCTCTTGAGCATTGGGTTCTCAGATAACTCAAAGACTCGAGGCCAGGTATTCCAACAGCTACTGGTGACAAGGTAGAAGCAGCGTGGACCGAACCTAGCCAACAGGCATTGCCTGATAATTATAGGTTCTGGTGTTTGTCCCAGTTACTGAACTATGGCCCGTTTATCGACTTGGATTCTGCTACATCGCCGACTTGCTGCGGCATTGGTTTATTTGTTGTACTTTGATTTCTCTTACTGTTCTACTCCCTCGCTAACTATACATTTGTTAGGGTGAACTCTTAACCAGAGATCACTAGTTGCCTACTGCCTGGCCGAATTGGTATATACCAAGTGCATGCGTAAAAGAATCCACACCAGACACAGTTGGATATGAAGTCTCTTCTTGGTCACAGTAAAGATGGCACCAAACAGACTGAGGAGACTCATGCGTCCTCTTGATATAGGCTAGAGGTGTACACAAGTTCAGATATGCCCATTTAGTGGGACAGTTCATGGGCTAGCGAATGGGGAGATCCGTGTTGCTGTTGATGGGCAGGTCTGACTCCAGTGGATGAAACCATGACGATGGGAGGGACGTCATCTGGTGCATCCATGCTGATGGTTTGGTCTGTGATGTCTTCTAGCTTGACCAGGGGTCTTCCCTTATATGGAGGTCTTCTTTCATCTGGACATTCCTTGCATTCCAAGCAAGGTGTGGATAACAGGAAATGGCGGCCATCTTTATATCTGTGTCATGTATATGATCTGAGAGCTGAATTATGTAAGGCAAATCGACATATTTCCCACAATCCCTTGTCAAGAGGTTAATTAAGTATTTGATGGAAAGGTCCTCCTCAACACATTGCCACTACTATTATACAGTGTGTCCACCCATATCCTGTATACACCGCACCTATATACAGTGTGTCCACCCATATCCTGTATACACCGCACCTATATACAGCTTGTCCACCCCTATCCTGTATACACCGCACCTATATACAGTGTGTCCACCCGTATCCTGTATACACCGCACTTATATACAGCGTGTCCACCCAAATCCTGTATACACCGCACCTATATACAGCGTGTCCACCCATATCCTGTATACACCGCACCTATATACAGTGTGTCCACCCATATCCTGTATACACTGCACCTATATACAGCTTGTCCACCCCTATCCTGTATACACCGCACCTATATACAGCGTGTCCACCCATATCCTGTATACACCGCACCTATATACAGCGTGTCCACCCATATCCTGCCTACACAGCACCTATATACAGCGTGTCCACCCATATCCTGTATACACCGCACCTATATACAGTGTGTCCACCCAAATCCTGTATACACCGCACCTATATACAGCGTGTCCACCCAAATCCTGTATACACCGCACCTATATACAGCGCGTCCACCCATATCCTGTATACACCGCACCTATATACAGCGTGTCCACCCATATCCTGTATACACCGCACCTATATACAGCGTGTCCACCCATATCCTGTATACACCGCACCTATATACAGCGTGTCCACCCATATCCTGTATACACCGCACCTATATACAGCGTGTCCACCCATATCCTGTATACACCGCACCTATATACAGCGTGTCCACCCATATCCTGTATACACCGCACCTATATACAGTGTGTCCACCCATATCCTGTATACACTGCACCTATATACAGTGTGTCCCCCCATATCCTGTATACACCGCACCTATATACAGTGGGTCCACCCCTATCCTGTATACACCGCACCTATATACAGTGTGTCCACCCATATCCTGTATACACTGCACTTATATACAGTGTGTCCCCCCATATCCTGTATACACCGCACCTATATACAGTGTGTCCACCCATATCCTGTCCAACGCCATTAACGTGAGAACAGCAGCAGCTATAGGCATAGAAGTGGTGTCTAGGTATAGTAAAGTAGCCATGTGCTACGCAATGAAACCACCGATAGCAGCCCCTGGTGGAAAACAACAGAGTTAGTATTTTTATCTCGAAAACGGAACGAGATAGAGAAAAAAAGTGAATTACAAAGTTGTAGGGCATCATCAATTCCATACGAATCCACACCTTGCACAGAAATGCTATGATATGAAACTCATGACCCCCCACAAAAAAAAAAACATTGAATGCTGGTCACGCATATGGCGCTCATTACTGGCCCCCGTCAGCTGCAATGCACATCTGGCTTCTGCACAGAATACTGTATCTGGCTGCAATGCACATCTGGCCTCTGCACAGCATACTGTATCTTGCTGCAATGCACATCTGCACTCTGCACAGCATACTGTATCTTGCTGCAATGCACATCTGGCCTCTGCACAGCATACTGTATCCTGCTGCAATGCACATCTGGCCTCTGCACAGCATACTGTATCCTGCTGCAATGCACATCTGGGCTCTGCACAGCATACTGTATCTGGCTGCAATGCACATCTGGACTCTGCACAGCATACTGTATCTGGCTGCAATGCACATCTGGCCTCTGCACAGCATACTGTATTTTGCTGCAATGCACATCTGGCTTCTGCACAGAATACTGTATCTGGCTGCAATGCACATCTGGCCTCTGCACAGCATACTGTATCTTGCTGCAATGCACATCTGCACTCTGCACAGCATACTGTATCTTGCTGCAATGCACATCTGGCCTCTGCACAGCATACTGTATCCTGCTGCAATGCACATCTGGGCTCTGCACAGCATTTTGTATCTGGCTGCAATGCACATCTGGACTCTGCACAGCATACTGTATCTGGCTGCAATGCACATATGGCCTCTGCACAGCATACTGTATCTTGCTGCAATGCACATCTGGCCTCTGCACAGCATACTGTATCTTGCTGCAATGCACATCTGGACTCTGCACAGCATACTGTGTCTTGCTGCAATGCACATCTGGCCTCTGCACAGCATACTGTATCTTGCTGCAATGCACATCTGGCCTCTGCACAGCATACTGTATCTTGCTGCAATGCACATCTGGGCTCTGCATAGCATACTGTATCTGGCTGCAATGCACATCTGGCCTCTGCACAGCATACTGCATCTTGCTGCAATGCACATCTGGCCTCTGCACAGCATACTGTATATTGCTGCAATGCACATCTGCACTCTGCACAGCATACTGTATATTGCTGCAATGCACATCTGGTCTCTGCACAGCATACTGTATCTTGCTGCAATGCACATCTGGCCTCTGCACAGCATACTGTATCTTGCTGCAATGCACATCTGGCCTCTGCACAGCATACTGTATCTTGCTGCAATGCACATCTGGCCTCTGCACAGCATACTGTATCTTGCTGCAATGCACATCTGGGCTCTGCACAGCATACTGTATCTGGCTGCAATGCACATCTGGCCTCTGCACAGCATACTGCATCTTGCTGCAATGCACATCTGGCCTCTGCACAGCATACTGTATATTGCTGCAATGCACATCTGCACTCTGCACAGCATACTGTATATTGCTGCAATGCACATCTGGTCTCTGCACAGCATACTGTATCTTGCTGCAATGCACATCTGGCCTCTGCACAGCATACTGTATCTTGCTGCAATGCACATCTGGCCTCTGCACAGCATACTGTATCTTGCTGCAATGCACATCTGGACTCTGCACAGCATACTGTATCTTGCTGCAATGCACATCTGGACTCTGCACAGCATACTGTATCTGGCTGCAATGCACATCTGGACTCTGCACAGCATACTGTATCTGGCTGCAATGCACATCTGGCCTCTGCACAGCATACTGTATCTTGCTGCAATGCACATCTGGCCTCTGCACAGCATACTGTATCTTGCTGCAATGCACATCTGGCCTCTGCACAGCATACTGTATCTTGCTGCAATGCACATCTGGCCTCTGCACAGCATACTGTATCTTGCTGCAATGCACATCTGGCCTCTGTACAGCATACTGTATCTGGCTGCAATGCACATCTGGATTCTGCACAGCATACTGTATCTGGCTGCAATGCACATCTGGACTCTGCACAGCATACTGTATCTGGCTGCAATGCACATCTGGACTCTGCACAGCATACTGTATCTTGCTGCAATGCACATCTGGCCTCTGCACAGCATACTGTATCTTGCTGCAATGCACATCTGGACTCTGCACAGCATACTGTATCTGGCTGCAATGCACATCTGGCCTCTGCACAGCATACTGTATCTTGCTGCAATGCACATCTGGACTCTGCACAGCATACTGTATCTGGCTGCAATGCACATCTGGGCTCTGCACAGCATACTGTATCTGGCTGCAATGCACATCTGGCCTCTGCACAGCATACTGTATCTTGCTGCAATGCACATCTGGACTCTGCACAGCATACTGTATCTTGCTGCAATGGACATCTGCACTCTGCACAGCATACTGTATCTTGCTGCAATGCACATCTGGCCTCTGCACAGCATACTGTATCTTGCTGAAATGCACATCTGGCCTCTGCACAGCATACTGTATCTTGCTGCAATGCACATCTGGACTTTGCACAGCATACTGTATCTTGCTGCAATGCACATCTGGCCTCTGCACAGCATACTGTATCTTGCTGCAATGCACATCTGCACTCTGCACAGCATACTGTATCTGGCTGCAATGCACATCTGGACTCTGCACACCATACTGTATCTTGCTGCAATGCACATCTGGACTCTGCACAGCATACTGTATCTTGCTGCAATGCACATCTGGCCTCTGCACAGCATACTGTATCTGGCTGCAATGCACATCTGGCCTCTGCACAGCATACTGTATCTTGCTGCAATGTACATATGGCCTCTGCACAGCATACTGTATCTTGCTGCAATGTACATATGGCCTCTGCACAGCATACTGTATCTGGCTGCAATGCACATCTGGCCTCTGCACAGCATACTGTATCTTGCTGCATTGCACATCTGGCCTCTGCACAGCATACTGTATCTGGCTGCAATGCACATCTGGGCTCTGCACAGCATACTGTATCTGGCTGCAATGCACATCTGGCCTCTGCACAGCATACTGTATCTTGCTGCAATGCACATCTGGACTCTGCACAGCATACTGTATCTTGCTGCAATGGACATCTGCACTCTGCACAGCATACTGTATCTTGCTGCAATGCACATCTGGACTCTGCACAGCATACTGTATCTGGCTGCAATGCACATCTGGACTCTGCACAGCATACTGTATCTTGCTGCAATGGACATCTGCACTCTGCACAGCATACTGTATCTTGCTGCAATGCACATCTGGCCTCTGCACAGTATACTGTATCTGGCTGCAATGCACGTCTGGCCTCTGCACAGCATACTGTATCTTGCTGCAGTGCACATCTGGACTCTGCACAGCATACTGTATCTGGCTGCAATGTACATATGGCCTCTGCACAACATACTGTATCTGGCTGCAATGCACATCTGGACTCTGCACAGCATACTGTATCTTGCTGCAATGCACATCTGGACTCTGCACAGCATACTGTATCTTGCTGCAATGCACATCTGGCCTCTGCACAGCATACTGTATCTTGCTGCAATGTACATCTGGCCTCTGCACTGCATACTGTATCTTGCTGCAATGTACATCTGGACTCTGCACAGCATACTGTATCTTGCTGCAGTGCACATCTGGGCTCTGCACAGCATACTGTATCTGGCTGCAATGTACATATGGCCTCTGCACAGCATACTGTATCTTGCTGCAATGCACATCTGGACTCTGCACAGCATACTGTATCTTGCTGCAATGTACATCTGGCCTCTGCACTGCATACTGTATCTTGCTGCAATGTACATCTGGACTCTGCACAGCATACTGTATCTTGCTGCAATGTACATCTGGACTCTGCACAGCATACTGTATCTTGCTGCAGTGCACATCTGGGCTCTGCACAGCATACTGTATCTGGCTGCAATGTACATATGGCCTCTGCACAGCATACTGTATCTTGCTGCAATGCACATCTGGACTCTGCACAGCATACTGTATCTGGCTGCAATGCACATCTGGCCTCTGCACAGCATACTGTATCTTGCTGCAATGCACATCTGGACTCTGCACAGCATACTGTATCTGCAATGCACATCTGGCCTCTGCACAGCATACTGTATCTGGCTGCAATGCACATCTCGCCTCTGCACAGCATACTGTATCTTGCTGCAATGCACATCTGGCCTCTGCACAGCATACTGTATCTTGCTGCAATGCACATATGGCCTCTGCACAGCATACTGTATCTTGCTGCAATGCACATCTGCACTCTGCACAGCATACTGTATCTGGCTGCAATGCACATCTGGCCTCTGCACAGCATACTGTATCTGGCTGCAATGCACATCTGCACTCTGCACAGCATACTGTATCTGGCTGCAATGCTCATCTGGCCTCTGCACAGTATACTGTATCTTGCTGCAATGCACATCTGGGCTCTGCACAGCATACTGTATCTGGCTGCAATGCACATCTGGCCTCTGCACAGCATACTGTATCTTGCTGCAATGCACATCTGGCCTCTGCACAGCATACTGTATCTTGCTGTAATGCACATCTGGACTCTGCACAGCATACTGTATCTTGCTGCAATGCACATCTGGCCTCTGCACAGCATACTGTATCTGGCTGCAATGCACATCTGGACTCTGCACAGCATACTGTATCTTGCTGCAATGCACATCTGGCCTCTGCACAGCATACTGTATCTGGCTGCAATGCACATCTGGCCTCTGCACAGCATACTGTATCTTGCTGCAATGCACATCTGGACTCTGCACAGCATACTGTATCTGGCTGCAATGCACATATGGACTCTGCACAGCATACTATATCTTGCTGCAATGCACATCTGGCCTCTGCACAGCATACTGTATCTGGCTGCAATGCACATCTGGCCTCTGCACAGCATACTGTATCTGGCTGCAATGCACATCTGGCCTCTACACAGCATACTGTATCTGGCTGCAATGCACATCTGCACTCTGCACAGCATACTGTATCTGGCTGCAATGCACATCTGGCCTCTGCACAGCATACTGTATCTGGCTGCAATGCACATCTGGACTCTGCACAGCATACTGTATCTTGCTGCAATGCACATCTGGCCTCTGCACAGCATACTGTATCTTGCTGCACTGCACATCTGGCCTCTGCACAGCATACTGTATCTGGCTGCAATGCACATCTGGACTCTGCACAGCATACTGTATCTTGCTGCAATGCACATCTGGCCTCTGCACAGCATACTGTATCTGGCTGCAATGCACATCTGGCCTCTGCACAGCATACTGTATCTTGCTGCAATGCACATCTGGACTCTGCACAGCATACTGTATCTGGCTGCAATGCACATCTGGACTCTGCACAGCATACTATATCTTGCTGCAATGCACATCTGGCCTCTGCACAGCATACTGTATCTGGCTGCAATGCACATCTGGCCTCTGCACAGCATACTGTATCTGGCTGCAATGCACATCTGGCCTCTACACAGCATACTGTATCTGGCTGCAATGCACATCTGCACTCTGCACAGCATACTGTATCTGGCTGCAATGCACATCTGGCCTCTGCACAGCATACTGTATCTGGCTGCAATGCACATCTGGACTCTGCACAGCATACTGTATCTTGCTGCAATGCACATCTGGCCTCTGCACAGCATACTGTATCTTGCTGCACTGCACATCTGGGCTCTGCACAGCATACTGTATCTTGCTGCAATGCACATCTGGCCTCTGCACAGCATACTGTATCTGGCTGCAATGCACATCTGGCCTCTGCACAGCATACTGTATCTGGCTGCAATGCACATCTGGCCTCTACACAGCATACTGTATCTGGCTGCAATGCACATCTGCACTCTGCACAGCATACTGTATCTGGCTGCAATGCACATCTGGCCTCTGCACAGCATACTGTATCTGGCTGCAATGCACATCTGGACTCTGCACAGCATACTGTATCTTGCTGCAATGCACATCTGGCCTCTGCACAGCATACTGTATCTTGCTGCACTGCACATCTGGGCTCTGCACAGCATACTGTATCTTGCTGTAATGCACATCTGGACTCTGCACAGCATACTGTATCTCGCTGCACACTGTGCAATATGGTAGGTGACACGTTTGCACACATCTGTGATACGTGGTCATAGGTCCTGCAATGTTGGGGAAGGGGTCGCTTACACCGGCTGTTTGATGTGACCTCACAGAAAGAAGTGCAATGGGGTCAGGTCAGGTGAGCGGAGGCCACTCCACACAGCCTCCATACCCAATGACTTGTAGGAGGCCTCCATGAGGTGTCGCTTCACGTCCGCAGCCTTGTGAGGTTTACACCTTCTAATCATAGCATTTCTGTGCAAGGTGTCGATTCGTATTGAATTGATGACGCCCAAAACTTTGTAATTCACTTTTTTTCTCCATCTCGTTCCGTTTTCGAGATAAAAATGCTAACTCCGTTGTTTTCCACCAGGTGGCGCTATAGGTGGTTTCATTGCGTAGCGCATGGCTACTTTACTATACCTAGACACCACTTCTATGCCTATAGCTGCCACCGTTCTTAAGTTAATGGCGGTGGACAGGAGATGGGTGGACACACTGTACACTGTGTGCAGAATTATTAGGCAAATGAGTATTTTGATCACATGATACTTTTTATACATGTCGTCCTACTCCAGGCTGTATAGGCTGAGAGCCAACTGCCAATTAAGTAAATCAGGTGATGTGCATCTCTGTAATGAGGAGGGGTGCGGTGTAATGAGGAGGGGTGCGGTGTAATGACACCAACACACCCTATATAAGGTGTACTAAATTATTAGGCAACTTCCTTTCCTTTGACAAAATGGATCAGAAGAGAGATGTGACGGGCTCTGAAAAGTCCATATTGTGAGAGTCTTGCAGAGGGATGCAGCAGTCTTGAAAATGCCAAACTTTTGAAGCGTGATCACCGAACAATCAAGCGTTTCATGGCAAATAGCCAACAGGGTCGCAAGAAGCGTGCTGGTAAAAAAGGCGCAAAATAACTGCCCATGAATTGAGGAAAATCAAGCGTGAAGCTGCCAAGATGCCATTTGCCACCAGTTTGTCCATATTTCAGAGCTGCAACGTTACTGGAGTATCAAAAAACACAAGGTGTGCCATACTCAGGGACAGGCCAAGGTAAGGAAGGCTGAAAACCACCACCTCTGACCAAGAAACAGAAGAGAAAACCTCAAGACTGGGCCAAGAAATATCTGAAGACTGATTCTTCACAGGTTTTATGGACGGATGAGATGAGAGTGACTCTTGATGGGCAGATGGATGGGCCAGAGGCTGGATCAGTAAAGAGAGCTCCACTCCGACTCAGACGCCAGCAAGGTGGAGGTGGGCACTGGTATGGGCTGGGATCAGCAAAGATCAACTTGTGGTAGCTTTTCGGGTTGAGGATGGAGTGAAGCTCAACTCCCAGACCTACTGCCAGTTTCTGGAAGACGACTTCTTCAAGCAGTGGTACAGGAAGAAGTCGCTATCGTTCAAGAAAAACATGATTTTCATGCAGGACAATGCTCCATCACATGCATCCAACTACTCCACAGCGTGGCCGGCCAGTAAAGGTCTAAAAGATGAAAAAATAATGACATAGCCCCCTTGTTCACCTGATCTGAACCCCATAGAGAACCTGTGGTCCCTCATAAAATGTGAGATCTTCAGGGAGGGAAAACAGTCCACCTCTGGGAGCAGTGTTTGGAGGCTGCGGTGTCTGGAGGCTGTGGTGGCTGGAGGCTGCGGTGGCTGGTGTCTGGAGGCTGTGGAGTCTGGAGGCTGTGGTGGCTGGAGGCTGTGGTGGCTGGAGGCTGTGGTGTCTGGAGGCTGTGGTGGCTGGAGGCTGTGGTGTCTGGAGGCTGTGGTGGCTGCTGCACGCAATGTGGATGGTAAACAGATCAAGCAATGACAGAATCTATGGATGGTCGGCCGCTGAGTGTCATCAGAAAGAAAGGGGGCGATATTGGGCACTCATTTTTTGGGGTTTTGTTTTTGCATGTCAGAAATGTTTATTTCTATATTTTGTGCAGTTATATTGGTTTACCTGGTGACAATAAACAAGTGAGAGGGAATAGATTTGGTTTTTATTAAGTTGCCTAATAATTCTGCACAGTAATAGTTACCCGCACAAACAGATCCTCCTAAGAAGCCAAATCTAAAAACCCCTCCAACTGCCAAAAATATTAAGCTTTGATGTTTATGAGTCTTTTGGGTTGTTTGAGAACATAAAAACCAAATCACAAAAAGGATCAGGAGACAAAAAGTATATATATAATAAATCTTTATTGAGATAAATACAAATTAAAAAAAGATAGGTGTAATGACAGGAAGGGTGCACTAGATGGCATACCAAACCAGCAGAAAGCAGTGCATGTGCTTGATTGTTAGAAAGCCCATGTAACAAGCCTCATAAGTAAAGGGTGAATCACAAAGAAGTGTGTCAAGATATGACAACATGTAAAAAATGTGCATCAGCAACATGAGATACATAAGTGAGGCAAAGAAGTCATGGCTAACAAAGGTGATAACACTTACTTACAAGCTGGAATGGCGCCAAGTCCCATCCAACGTGCGTTTCAGCAATAGCCTTCATCAGGGGGGGGGCGTGGCGACATACCGGCAGGCAGGTGAAATATATACGGACTTCAACTAATGAATGATCAAAGGCGTCGCATGCGCCGTCTAAACCAAAGCAGAGCGCAGACAGGAGGGCGCGTCATCGTCACTAGGCAACCGGCCGTCCAAATATGAGTCATGGCACCACGTGACTCCAGGTCACGTGATGTGATGACATCAGAAGGAGGGACCTGGAGCCCGGACAATTAAGATACGCCCACTGTGAGCGCGCTGCCCGGAGACAACGCATGCGCTCTGATCCAGGGAGAAAGAGGTAAACCATAGGTAAACCTAATGTGTCCATGCGTTCATTGCCAGATAACAAACAATGTGTTCAGGCATAAGATAATAATTACACATATAAATATATGAATATATAAATACATACATAAATACAAAGTATGTGGAGATAAGAGGAAGGGTCATAAGATATAAATAAATAAATCATTCATAAATATAAAACACCTAAATATAAAAACGCAGAATAGACAAAAGTCGCATGTATAAAATTCATGTCACAAGTCTATACAAATACCTAGAAATAATAATGACGCGTTCTGGTATATTTGTGCATACAAACAAATGTGAGATCTACAGGGAGGGAAAACAGTGCACCTCTGGGAGCAGTGTCTGGAGGCTGTGGTGTCTGGAGGCTGCGGTGTCTGGAGGCTGCGGTGTCTGGAGGCTGCGGTGGCTGGAGGCTGCGGTGGCTGGAGGCTGCGGTGGCTGGAGGCTGCGGTGGCTGGAGGCTGCGGTGGCTGGAGGCTGCGGTGGCTGGAGGCTGCGGTGGCTGCTGCACGCAATGTTGAGCGTAAACAGATCAAGCAATGACAGAATCTATGGATGGTCGGCTGCTGAGTGTCATCAGAAAGAAAGGGGGCGATATTGGGCACTCATTTTTTGGGTTTTGTTTTTGCACGTCAGAAATGTTTATTTCTATATTTTGTGCAGTTATATTGGTTTCCTGGTGACAATAAACAAGTGAGATGGGAATAGATTTGGTTTTTATTAAGTTGCCTAATAATTCTGCACAGTAATAGTCACTGCACAAACAGATCCTCCTAAGAAGCCAAATCTAAAAGCCCCTCCAACTGCCAAAAATATTAACCCCTCCAACTGCCAAAATATTAAGCTTTGATATTTATGAGTCTTTTGGGTGATTGAGAACATAGCTGTTGATCAATAATAAAAAAAATCCTCTAAAATACAACTTGCCTAATAATTCTGCACACGGTGCATATTAGTACCACCTATCCAGACTACTCCGGGCACCACGAACCGGAAATTCCCTGTAGATGAGACCAAACTTCACTGAGCAGATTCTAAGGTAAGCGCAGGCTTCTTCTTTTTTTTTTTAAATCAGATACTTTTTTATTAAAACAGAATACATACAACAGAATAACAAATCTGCATCCAAATTAAGTTTATCACATCTATTACCCCTTTAACTCCCCCTCCCCCACCCCGGCAGCAACACTTCTCCCCGATACTACATCCCATTTAGTACACACTTGGAATACCCTGCAACTGCAGTATAGCATAGTATAGTATAGTGTATCGTCAGGGGAACGTTTTGAGGAGCAGGCTGAGGACTCGAAAGACAGATTCATTGAGAGAGGTTATAGCAGGAGGAGCATTAGGAGAGGCTGCCTTAGGGCAAAATCTAGGAATAGGAGGGATCTCCTGATGCCTGCACCTAAAAAGTCATCTTCCGGAGAAATTCGTTATATATCCACTTACAATCACCAGTGGGAACGTATACGTGAGGTCCTACAGAGACATTGGTCCGTTCTCCTTACCGAGCCAATCCTAGCCAATTCCTTGCCTCCTTCTCCCTTGATGACAGCGAGGAGAAGTATGAACCTCAGAGACCATCTGGTCAAAAGCCACTATATGGCAAAGGTAAGTAACCCCCTGGGGGTGGGTAGGAGGAGAGTCGGGTTTGATCCATGTGGAGACTGTCGTGCCTGCCCAAATATGGTGAGGACCACCGTGTTTGAGTCAGCAGACGGGCACAGGGAGTTGAAGATATTAGACTACATATCATGCAGTAGTACATATGTGGTCTACTATGCCACATGTACCTGCAATTTAATCTATGTAGGCCTCACCTCGAGGGAATTACGTGTTCGTGTACGCGAACACGTAAGAGATATTTTGGCGGCACAAACCACTGAGGAGCCGGCTCTCCTTAAACCCATCCCCAGGCATTTCCAGAGTCATCATAATTATGACCCTGGTGACTTTAAGGTTCGTGGTATTGAGCAAATTAGGATGGGGTCCAGAGGCAGGGATCAGAAGCGTATTTTGGCTCAGAGGGAGTGTCGTTGGATCCACATCCTGGGTACATTAAATCCCGATGGTCTGAATGAGTAACACAGCTTTGCTCCGTTTTTGTAGATTTTTGCTATCTTGAGTCCTTAGTTTTAATCTGTGTGTTTTTTAGCTTTTATTCTTATTTCTTTCATCTTTTGTTCTTATTGTATAGGTAGCCTGGGAATCGGTTCTTTCAATTGATGTCATCATCTCTATGGAATGAAAACAAGCACCTATATGCTGCTGGCATACCGCTATAATATGGCCTTATTTCCATATGTGACAATATGCTGTAATTTATGATATGGCTGTTATTCATTCCTGTATATGCTCCCCGTACCTATACCCACGTTGGTTACCTTTCTGCACTGTGTCTGTCTGTGTGGTGATTGCTTGCGCATGCGTGGCGCGCGGTGTGCGTCTCGGAAGGCCTCTGTGAATGATGTGGGCGGGACTGTTTGACGTCACCAGGGATTTCTCTGACCAGCTGCATCATCGTGAGGCCGGAAGTGACGGGCTCGTGGCGTCTGCTCGCGCCGCGCAATGAATGACAAAACGCCTTACAGTTAGACTGGGCTATATATAGCCCTGCACACAGAACTAA
The DNA here is from genome assembly GCF_048569485.1 of Anomaloglossus baeobatrachus. Classification (NCBI taxonomy): domain Eukaryota; kingdom Metazoa; phylum Chordata; class Amphibia; order Anura; family Aromobatidae; genus Anomaloglossus; species Anomaloglossus baeobatrachus. Next base: position 8,952,654 of record NC_134358.1, on the reverse strand, counting down.
CGTATGGCCCCCCCGAGGAAGCCCTACGCGAAACGCAGCGTCGGGGCACCCAGGACAGCAATTGCCGTGGAATCACCCAAATGGGTAAGCACAGATGATTTCTTCTACCTCTGGTCACCTTGTGATTGCAGCATGGCGCCAGCAGCTCAGCGGCTCTATCATCTTTGTAGTTACAAGGCTGTGACCATTCACACATGAGTCAACCACCTTTGGTTTAATTTTTCTTTATACTGTGCCAGCATTGTGGGGACTACTGCCTGCATTGGTGATTTAGCACACGGATAGGCTTGGAGCACCATGCATACCTGTTGTTGGTATTACCTATGAAATGCATGGTGGGTGCTTCCACACGTGTTGGCAGTGTGACCCTGGTGCTGGCCAGTCTCCACCCTTTATAAATACTGGGTTGTCTCCTGTGTCCGTGGTCTAACACAGCTACAATGATTTGCCTACACGCTGCTTGCTTGTGTACATGCTGCCATCTGTGCATATTGACTCTGTGCGTCTCAAGGATCCCATTCCATGACAACTGCTGCCCCATCTTCTTGCACTTCATCTCCCCTTATTACTCTGTTTGTCTACTATTTTTATGGATTATAAATTGTTTAATAAATTTTGTAGATTTTATATCAAAAATAATTGGAATATGACTCCGTTTTTTCTAATTTTCTATATTGCTTGGAGTCTCCACATGCGAGTTCTATAATGTGTGGGATGTATTTGATTGCATCCCATATAGTACACACTTAGAATACCCTCCAACTGCAGTATAGCACCATCCCGTTCATCCCTATGTGCAGGAGGAACAACAAGTAACACAAATAAAACAAAACACACATCAGAGGTCTCAGAGGGCCATCCCGGTCCCAGACCAGTTTACAGGTCCATCACTCGTCCTATCCGCATTGCAGCCAAGGAGACCAGAGCTTCTCAAACATTGTAACATTCCCCCTTCTTTCATACACTCCCCGTTCCAGCTGAAGAATACATTTCACCCTTTTAATGTACTCTCCCCTGGTCGGGGGGTCTTTTTTAATCCAGGGAAAAAGAGTAACCCCGGCACACTACAACTCCCAGAAAAAAGGCAAAATGCAAAAAGTTGTATGCAATATTTTTAACACAATAGTTCCTTGAATGCTTTTTTTCAGAAAAATGAATGTGGTCCAACAAACTGGACGTTTCGGCCACAGGCCTTCGTCAACATGGACTATTATCTGATAAATATACAAGAATTACAGTCAAAATCACATCCATAAATAAAATGAAGAAGTTTTTTCATGCCTTCCAACATCATTTTTGCTAACAGACAAGGACATATTATAAAGGTAGAAACATATTGTAATACATAGTAAAGTTGATCCCATATGTTCATGAATTAGTAGGTACAGGTGAATAAGCGGTGCATAATCTAGGACCTGGATGATTATATTAATGTCAGTGATGGAAGTGTGTGCCCATCAAAGTCTATGGAAGTCCGACCTAAGGTAGAAAAAAGTGGAGACAAAAAAAGAAAAAAGAAAGAACACGTCAAGGGTATTCAATGCTAGTACATCGATTCAATACATGGGATCAACTTTACTATGTATTACAATATGTTTCTACCTTTATATGTCCGTGTCTGTTAGCAAAAATGATGTTGGAAGGCATGAAAAAACTTCTTCATTTTATTTATGGATGTGATTTTGACTGTAATTCTTGTATATTTATCAGATAATAGTCCATGTTGACGAAGGCCTGTGGCCGAAACGTCCAGTTTGTTGGACCACATTCATTTTTCTGAAAAAAAGTATTCAAGGAACTATTGTGTTAATAAAAATATTGCATACAACTTTTTGCATTTTGCCTTTTTTCTGGGAGTTGTAGTGTGCCGGGGTTACTCTTTTTCCATGTGCTACTTTTTACCCTAGAGCACCTACTTTATCGGTGACGCGGAGCTTCTCTCCTTTTTTTTTTAATCCAGGACCTGGCGATTAGCTTTCTTGCCGCATACAGCAGCCTAGCAATGGCAATTTTCATAGTATTTTCCACCCCAAGCTCCTCAACATATCCCAATATGCATAGCAATGGTTCCCTGGGGAGAACACACCCATATGTTCTTCCCATCTTGTGGATAACCTTAGTCCAAAAGGAGACCAGTCTCGGACAAGACCACATCATGTGAAAAATACCCGCGTCAGGTCCCTGACACCTCGGACACTCTGAATTCCTTTTCAACCCCATTTTAAACATCAGTAAGGGAGACCTATATACCCGGTGAATCACGTATAGGTGAGACAGTCTGGCCGGTTCGCTCATAGAGAGTTTAGGGACATACTCCAGGATACTCTCCCACACCTCCTCCGTTATCGGCCCAACTTCCTCCTCCCCTTTAGATTTAGTTTTAATTGGGTAGTCTAAAAGAAAGGTATGTAGTATATCTTTATACGTGCCAGAAATGATCCCTATAGTGCTCCCTCCGCCCTTACACACATACTCCAGTACCAGGTCAGTCTGTATACTCCAGTACCAGGTCAGTCTGTATACTCCAGCACCAGGTCAGTCTGTATACTCCAGTACCAGGTCAGTCTGTATACTCCAGTACCAGGTCAGTCTGTATACTCCAGTACCAGGTCAGTCTGTATACTCCAGTACCAGGTCAGTCTGTATACTCCAGTACCAGGTCAGTCTGTATACTCCAGTACCAGGTCAGTCTGTATACTCCAGTACCAGGTCAGTCTGTATGGCCACACTTTGTTTAGCCGCTTGGGCTGCAATCGCATGTTTTAATTGACTGTAGTGAAGCCAGACGGACGCCGGTAACTGAAACTCACTCTAACTGTGGGAACGATTTCAGAATTCCTCCGTCCAATATCTGATGCATGTATATTACACCCCTGCGTCTCCATTCCTCAATATTCCCCATTTTCTGAATCTCCGGGAGATTACTGTTATCCCAGATAGGTGTAAACTTAGTTAACCGGGTCACCCCTCTCACCCTTTTCAGCCTATCCCAGGTCTTGTTTATAAGTGCCATTGTAGGCGACATTCCACCCAAGATGCAGGCTTCTCGTTTGATCCTGCTCCCGGTTTGTCCTGCACAAATCAGATTGCAGGAACCGAGGATTGACGTGTGGTGTAACACTACACACGTGGTGATTATCAATTAAAAAGAACATTGTCTAAAGTAGGTACTAAATATAGATGAGCAAATTTAACTTCCATTCAGCCAAAAATATTGATTTGGACTGAATCGATCTGTAACAAATCAAAACTTTTGTAAAGTTTTCAATTGTCCTGATAAACAACACTATTCTGCGGTGCCCCCGGACTGTATCCGGACACACTCAAATTCTTTAACTCCAAAACAGACTGAGTAAGGGCAAACTGACTTCTACATGAATGACCATCATTAACCATGGGTAAGAAAGAACCTGGTCAATATCTAATTGGACTTTTTATGCTTTTCCAAATAAGAAAAGAATTCTCAGAATGACCTTTTCTTCTTGAAGCAAATCCCGGCAATACTCGGAATTGTTTAAGAAGCAATGGCTTTTTAAAATTCACTCCAGGAATTATCTCTTTAAGGATCAGCAACAGGTTTCATGTTTCATGTTTGGAATAAGTAGGAGCATTGGCTTTGATTAGTTTTTATAAAGTGGTCGTTTTTTTGGACAAACAATAGGTTTGGTGTTTGGAATGTGAAGAGGAAACAGCGTCAGCCGTCAAAAAATTATCCATTTTTTGGGAGCAGTTTCAAGTTGGGTAGATTTACTTTGTGCAAAGTAGAAATCCCAAGAACAGTACTACAGTATAGAGCAGTGTTTCTCAACTCCAGTCCTCAAGACCCACCAACAGATCATGTTTTCAGGTTTTCCTCAATGTTAGACAGGGAATAATTCCATCACCTGTGCAACATTAAGGAAATCCTGAAAACCTGATTGAGGAAAACCTGAAAACATGATCTGTTGGTGGGTCTTGAGGACTGGAGTTGAGAAACACTGGTATAGAGCATAATGGAGAGGCAGTCAGTGGTATGGGAAGATGGGTACAGGTGACAGAACCACAGCACAGGACCTGACAACTAGCCTGCAGACTGAAGGACTAACTAGGAGAGTTGTGCAGGCCCCTCCTCTAGTGGGAGGGTGCCTTACATACTGTGTTTTTCCAAAAATAAGCCCTCCCCCAAAAATAAGCCCTAGTCCCGGATCAATAATGAAGTGTCTGTGCAGCTAAAAAAGGTTACAGATACTGCAGGACACTTATAGACAGCGGCACCCGGCAATTACACTCACCAGACACTGAGCGGCAGGACCTGCAGTGATCACACATCGGCACACATCAGCACACACACACTCACTCACACACCAGATCTCACTCACACACCAGATCTCACACACAAACATCAGATCGCACACATAAGCAGATCGCACACATAAGCAGATCGCACACACAAACATCGGATCACACGCAAACATCATCCATATAGAAGAAGAATAAGACCGCACCAATGCTGATATCTTTTACCGGAGATTCTTTATTCCATACACAAAGTTAAAAGGTGTGTAGTAGTCAGCGGTAGAGTTGAGCGCGGTTCGTGGTTCGTGGTTCTCCAGTTCTAGGCTCGAGTGATTTTGGGGCATGTTCTAGATCGAACTAGAACTCGAGCTTTTTGCAAAAGCTCGATAGTTCTAGAAACGTTCGAGAACGGTTCTAGCAGCCAAAAAACAGCTAAATCTTAGCTTGGTTTCTGCTGTAATAGTGTAAGTCACTCTGTGAATCAAACTATTATCACATTTCAGTGTATAGTGTGCGTGAACAGCGCCTTCAGATCACTGCTGTTTCTATAATGGCGATCGCCATTTTTTTTTTTTTTTTTCTTGTCTTCCTTCCCTAAGCGCGCGCGTCTTGTGGGGCGGGCCAGCATGTCAGCCAATCACAGACACACACACAGCTAAGTGGACTTTGAGCCAGAGAAGCAACGGCATGTGTGATAGGATCTGCATGTCACATGTCCCTGCATTATAAAACCGGACATTTTCTTCACGAACGCCATTATCTGCCTTCTGCGTCTTTGGTGTCAGACATCAGTGTCGCAGCTCCGTCCTCCTGAGTCCTATAGCCGATACAGCTGTATGCGCTGCATACACAGCGTTAGACAGCTTAGGGAGAGCACATTCTAGCAGTCCTTTTAAGGGCTCAAAGCGGCAGGGTCAGAGAGCCATAGGTGACAGGTGCTGCAAACAGCAACAGCGTCTGTGTAGCCCAGGTCAGGGATTTCCTCCCTGCATTTCACCATTAGGAGGGAATAGAAAGGCAGGCTTCCATTCCTCTACCCAGAGCACCACAATCCTGCCACTGTACCCTCTTGTCCTCTGCACACTCCAACTAATTATAACGAAGCCATTATACTAGCACACACTCAGTGTACCTAGTGGCATCCTATACGTGGCTATTGGACTTTGCTTTAGTCCCACTAGTGCCAAGACATTTGCAGAGCGCATCTGCCTGCGCTGCACACTCCAACTAATTATAACTAAGCCATTATACTAGCAAACACTTAGTGTACCTAGTGGCATCCTATACGTGGCTATTGGACTTTGCTATAGTCCCACTAGTGCCAAGACATTTGCAGAGCGCATCTGCCTGCGTTGCACACTCCAACTAATTATAACTAAGCCATTATACTAGCAAACACTCAGTGTACCTAGTGGCATCCTATACGTGGCTATTGGACTTTGCTATAGTCCCACTAGTGCCAAGACATTTGCAGAGCGCATCTGCCTGCGTTGCACACTCCAACTAATTATAACTAAGCCATTATACTAGCACACACTCAGTGTACCTAGTGGCATCCTATACGTGGCTATTGGACTTTGCTATAGTCCCACTAGTGCCAAGACATTTGCAGAGCGCATCTGCCTGCGTTGCACACTCCAACTAATTATAACTAAGCCATTATACTAGCACACACTCAGTGTACCTAGTGGCATCCTATACGTGGCTATTGGACTTTGCTATAGTCCCACTAGTGCCAAGACATTTGCAGAGCGCATCTGCCTGCGTTGCACACTCCAACTAATTATAACTAAGCCATTATACTAGCAAACACTTAGTGTACCTAGTGGCATCCTATACGTGGCTATTGGACTTTGCTTTAGTCCCACTAGTGCCAAGACATTTGCAGAGCGCATCTGCCTGCGTTGCACACTCCAACTAATTATAACTAAGCCATTATACTAGCAAACACTCAGTGTACCTAGTGGCATCCTATACGTGGCTATTGGACTTTGCTATAGTCCCACTAGTGCCAAGACATTTGCAGAACGCATCTGCCTGCGTTGCACACTCCAACTAATTATAACTAAGCCATTATACTAGCACACACTCAGTGTACCTAGTGGCATCCTATACGTGGCTATTGGACTTTGCTATAGTCCCACTAGTGCCAAGACATTTGCAGAGCGCATCTGCCTGCGTTGCACACTCCAACTAATTATAACTAAGCCATTATACTAGCACACACTCAGTGTACCTAGTGGCATCCTATACGTGGCTATTGGACTTTGCTATAGTCCCACTAGTGCCAAGACATTTGCAGAGCGCATCTGCCTGCGTTGCACACTCCAACTAATTATAACTAAGCCATTATACTAGCAAACACTTAGTGTACCTAGTGGCATCCTATACGTGGCTATTGGACTTTGCTTTAGTCCCACTAGTGCCAAGACATTTGCAGAGCGCATCTGCCTGCGTTGCACACTCCAACTAATTATAACTAAGCCATTATACTAGCAAACACTCAGTGTACCTAGTGGCATCCTATACGTGGCTATTGGACTTTGCTATAGTCCCACTAGTGCCAAGACATTTGCAGAACGCATCTGCCTGCGTTGCACACTCCAACTAATTATAACTAAGCCATTATACTAGCACACACTCAGTGTACCTAGTGGCATCCTATACGTGGCTATTGGACTTTGCTATAGTCCCACTAGTGCCAAGACATTTGCAGAGCGCATCTGCCTGCGTTGCACACTCCAACTAATTATAACTAAGCCATTATACTAGCACACACTCAGTGTACCTAGTGGCATCCTATACGTGGCTATTGGACTTTGCTATAGTCCCACTAGTGCCAAGACATTTGCAGAGCGCATCTGCCTGCGTTGCACACTCCAACTAATTATAACTAAGCCATTATACTAGCAAACACTTAGTGTACCTAGTGGCATCCTATACGTGGCTATTGGACTTTGCTTTAGTCCCACTAGTGCCAAGACATTTGCAGAACGCATCTGCCTCCATTGCACACTCCAACTAATTATAACTAAGCCATTATACTAGCACACACTCAGTGTACCTAGTGGCATCCAATACGTGGCTATTGGACTTTGCTATAGTCCCACTAGTGCCAAGACATTTGCAGAGCACATCTAGCTGCGTTGCACACTCCAACTAATTATAACTAAGCCATTATACTAGCAAACACTTAGTGTACCTAGTGGCATCCTATACGTGGCTATTGGACTTTGCTTTAGTCCCACTAGTGCCAAGACATTTGCAGAACGCATCTGCCTGCGTTGCACACTCCAACTAATTATAACTAAGCCATTATACTAGCACACACTCAGTGTACCTAGTGGCATCCTATACGTGGCTATTGGACTTTGCTATAGTCCCACTAGTGCCAAGACATTTGCAGAGCGCATCTGCCTGCGTTGCACACTCCAACTAATTATAACTAAGCCATTATACTAGCACACACTCAGTGTACCTAGTGGCATCCTATACGTGGCTATTGGACTTTGCTTTAGTCCCACTAGTGCCAAGACATTTGCAGAGCGCATCTGCCTGCGTTGCACACTCCAACTAATTATAACTAAGCCATTATACTAGCACACACTCAGTGTACCTAGTGGCATCCTATACGTGGCTATTGGACTTTGCTATAGTCCCACTAGTGCCAAGACATTTGCAGAGCGCATCTGCCTGCGTTGCACACTCCAACTAATTATAACTAAGCCATTATACTAGCAAACACTTAGTGTACCTAGTGGCATCCTATACGTGGCTATTGGACTTTGCTTTAGTCCCACTAGTGCCAAGACATTTGCAGAACGCATCTGCCTGCGTTGCACACTCCAACTAATTATAACTAAGCCATTATACTAGCACACACTCAGTGTACCTAGTGGCATCCTATACGTGGCTATTGGACTTTGCTTTAGTCCCACTAGTGCCAAGACATTTGCAGAGCGCATCTGCCTGCGTTGCACACTCCAACTAATTATAACTAAGCCATTATACTAGCACACACTCAGTGTACCTAGTGGCATCCTATACGTGGCTATTGGACTTTGCTATAGTCCCACTAGTGCCAAGACATTTGCAGAGCGCATCTGCCTGCGTTGCACACTCCAACTAATTATAACTAAGCCATTATACTAGCAAACACTTAGTGTACCTAGTGGCATCCTATACGTGGCTATTGGACTTTGCTTTAGTCCCACTAGTGCCAAGACATTTGCAGAACGCATCTGCCTGCGTTGCACACTCCAACTAATTATAACTAAGCCATTATACTAGCAAACACTCAGTGTACCTAGTGGCATCCTATACGTGGCTATTGGACTTTGCTTTAGTCCCACTAGTGCCAAGACATTTGCAGAACGCATCTGCCTGCGTTGCACACTCCAACTAATTATAACTAAGCCATTATACTAGCAAACACTCAGTGTACCTAGTGGCATCCTATACGTGGCTATTGGACTTTGCTTTAGTCCCACTAGTGCCAAGACATTTGCAGAGCGCATCTGCCTGCGTTGCACACTCCAACTAATTATAACTAAGCCATTATACTAGCACACACTCAGTGTACCTAGTGGCATCCTATACGTGGCTATTGGACTTTGCTATAGTCCCACTAGTGCCAAGACATTTGCAGAACGCATCTGCCTGCGTTGCACACTCCAACTAATTATAACTAAGCCATTATACTAGCAAACACTCAGTGTACCTAGTGGCATCCTATACGTGGCTATTGGACTTTGCTTTAGTCCCACTAGTGCCAAGACATTTGCAGAACGCATCTGCCTGCGTTGCACACTCCAACTAATTATAACTAAGCCATTATACTAGCAAACACTCAGTGTACCTAGTGGCATCCTATACGTGGCTATTGGACTTTGCTTTAGTCCCACTAGTGCCAAGACATTTGCAGAACGCATCTGCCTGCGTTGCACACTCCAACTAATTATAACTAAGCCATTATACTAGCACACACTCAGTGTACCTAGTGGCATCCTATACGTGGCTATTGGACTTTGCTTTAGTCCCACTAGTGCCAAGACATTTGCAGAACGCATCTGCCTGCGTTGCACACTCCAACTAATTATAACTAAGCCATTATACTAGCACACACTCAGTGTACCTAGTGGCATCCTATACGTGGCTATTGGACTTTGCTATAGTCCCACTAGTGCCAAGACATTTGCAGAGCGCATCTGCCTGCGTTGCACACTCCAACTAATTATAACTAAGCCATTATACTAGCAAACACTCAGTGTACCTAGTGGCATCCTATACGTGGCTATTGGACTTTGCTATAGTCCCACTAGTGCCAAGACATTTGCAGAGCGCATCTGCCTGCGTTGCACACTCCAACTAATTATAACTAAGCCATTATACTAGCAAACACTCAGTGTACCTAGTGGCATCCTATACGTGGCTATTGGACTTTGCTATAGTCCCACTAGTGCCAAGACATTTGCAGAGCGCATCTGCCTGCGTTGCACACTCCAACTAATTATAACTAAGCCATTATACTAGCAAACACTTAGTGTACCTAGTGGCATCCTATACGTGGCTATTGGACTTTGCTTTAGTCCCACTAGTGCCAAGAGATTTGCAGAACGCATCTGCCTGCGTTGCACACTCCAACTAATTATAACTAAGCCATTATACTAGCACACACTCAGTGTACCTAGTGGCATCCTATACGTGGCTATTGGACTTTGCTATAGTCCCACTAGTGCCAAGACATTTGCAGAGCGCATCTGCCTGCGTTGCACACTCCAACTCATTATAACTAAGCCATTATACTAGCAAACACTTAGTGTACCTAGTGGCATCCTATACGTGGCTATTGGACTTTGCTTTAGTCCCACTAGTGCCAAGACATTTGCAGAGCGCATCTGCCTGCGTTGCACACTCCAACTAATTATAACTAAGCCATTATACTAGCACACACTCAGTGTACCTAGTGGCATCCTATACGTGGCTATTGGACTTTGCTATAGTCCCACTAGTGCCAAGACATTTGCAGAGCGCATCTGCCTGCGTTGCACACTCCAACTAATTATAACTAAGCCATTATACTAGCACACACTCAGTGTACCTAGTGGCATCCTATACGTGGCTATTGGACTTTGCTATAGTCCCACTAGTGCCAAGACATTTGCAGCACCTCTGCCTGCATTGCACACTCCAACTAATTATAACTAAGCCATTATACTAGCACACACTCAGTGTACCTAGTGGCATCCTATACGTGGCTATTGGACTTTGCTATAGTCCCACTAGTGCCAAGACATTTGCAGAGCGCATCTGCCTGTGTTGCACACTCCAACTAATTATAACTAAGCCATTATACTAGCACACACTCAGTGTACCTAGTGGCATCCTATACGTGGCTATTGGACTTTGCTATAGTCCCACTAGTGCCAAGACATTTGCAGAGCGCATCTGCCTGCGTTGCACACTCCAACTAATTATAACTAAGCCATTATACTAGCAAACACTTAGTGTACCTAGTGGCATCCTATACGTGGCTATTGGACTTTGCTTTAGTCCCACTAGTGCCAAGACATTTGCAGAGCGCATCTGCCTGCGTTGCACACTCCAACTAATTATAACTAAGCCATTATACTAGCAAACACTCAGTGTACCTAGTGGCATCCTATACGTGGCTATTGGACTTTGCTATAGTCCCACTAGTGCCAAGACATTTGCAGAACGCATCTGCCTGCGTTGCACACTCCAACTAATTATAACTAAGCCATTATACTAGCACACACTCAGTGTACCTAGTGGCATCCTATACGTGGCTATTGGACTTTGCTATAGTCCCACTAGTGCCAAGACATTTGCAGAGCGCATCTGCCTGCGTTGCACACTCCAACTAATTATAACTAAGCCATTATACTAGCACACACTCAGTGTACCTAGTGGCATCCTATACGTGGCTATTGGACTTTGCTATAGTCCCACTAGTGCCAAGACATTTGCAGAGCGCATCTGCCTGCGTTGCACACTCCAACTAATTATAACTAAGCCATTATACTAGCAAACACTTAGTGTACCTAGTGGCATCCTATACGTGGCTATTGGACTTTGCTTTAGTCCCACTAGTGCCAAGACATTTGCAGAACGCATCTGCCTGCGTTGCACACTCCAACTAATTATAACTAAGCCATTATACTAGCACACACTCAGTGTACCTAGTGGCATCCTATACGTGGCTATTGGACTTTGCTTTAGTCCCACTAGTGCCAAGACATTTGCAGAACGCATCTGCCTGCGTTGCACACTCCAACTAATTATAACTAAGCCATTATACTAGCACACACTCAGTGTACCTAGTGGCATCCTATACGTGGCTATTGGACTTTGCTTTAGTCCCACTAGTGCCAAGACATTTGCAGAACGCATCTGCCTGCGTTGCACACTCCAACTAATTATAACTAAGCCATTATACTAGCACACACTCAGTGTACCTAGTGGCATCCTATACGTGGCTATTGGACTTTGCTATAGTCCCACTAGTGCCAAGACATTTGAAGAGCGCATCTGCCTGCGTTGCACACTCCAACTAATTATAACTAAGCCATTATACTAGCACACACTCAGTGTACCTAGTGGCATCCTATACGTGGCTATTGGACTTTGCTATAGTCCCACTAGTGCCAAGACATTTGCAGAGCGCATCTGCCTGCGTTGCACACTCCAACTAATTATAACTAAGCCATTATACTAGCACACACTCAGTGTACCTAGTGGCATCCTATACGTGGCTATTGGACTTTGCTATAGTCCCACTAGTGCCAAGACATTTGCAGAGCGCATCTGCCTGCGTTGCACACTCCAACTAATTATAACTAAGCCATTATACTAGCAAACACTTAGTGTACCTAGTGGCATCCTATACGTGGCTATTGGACTTTGCTTTAGTCCCACTAGTGCCAAGACATTTGCAGAACGCATCTGCCTGCGTTGCACACTCCAACTAATTATAACTAAGCCATTATACTAGCACACACTCAGTGTACCTAGTGGCATCCTATACGTGGCTATTGGACTTTGCTATAGTCCCACTAGTGCCAAGACATTTGCAGAGCGCATCTGCCTGCGTTGCACACTCCAACTCATTATAACTAAGCCATTATACTAGCAAACACTCAGTGTACCTAGTGGCATCCTATACGTGGCTATTGGACTTTGCTTTAGTCCCACTAGTGCCAAGACATTTGCAGAGCGCATCTGCCTGCGTTGCACACTCCAACTAATTATAACTAAGCCATTATACTAGCACACACTCAGTGTACCTAGTGGCATCCTATACGTGGCTATTGGACTTTGCTATAGTCCCACTAGTGCCAAGACATTTGCAGAGCGCATCTGCCTGCGTTGCACACTCCAACTAATTATAACTAAGCCATTATACTAGCACACACTCAGTGTACCTAGTGGCATCCTATACGTGGCTATTGGACTTTGCTATAGTCCCACTAGTGCCAAGACATTTGCAGCACCTCTGCCTGCATTGCACACTCCAACTAATTATAACTAAGCCATTATACTAGCACACACTCAGTGTACCTAGTGGCATCCTATACGTGGCTATTGGACTTTGCTTTAGTCCCACTAGTGCCAAGACATTTGCAGAACGCATCTGCCTGCGTTGCACACTCCAACTAATTATAACTAAGCCATTATACTAGCACACACTCAGTGTACCTAGTGGCATCCTATACGTGGCTATTGGACTTTGCTATAGTCCCACTAGTGCCAAGACATTTGAAGAGCGCATCTGCCTGCGTTGCACACTCCAACTAATTATAACTAAGCCATTATACTAGCACACACTCAGTGTACCTAGTGGCATCCTATACGTGGCTATTGGACTTTGCTATAGTCCCACTAGTGCCAAGACATTTGCAGAGCGCATCTGCCTGCGTTGCACACTCCAACTCATTATAACTAAGCCATTATACTAGCAAACACTTAGTGTACCTAGTGGCATCCTATACGTGGCTATTGGACTTTGCTTTAGTCCCACTAGTGCCAAGACATTTGCAGAGCGCATCTGCCTGCGTTGCACACTCCAACTCATTATAACTAAGCCATTATACTAGCAAACACTCAGTGTACCTAGTGGCATCCTATACGTGGCTATTGGACTTTGCTATAGTCCCACTAGTGCCAAGACATTTGCAGAACGCATCTGCCTGCGTTGCACACTCCAACTAATTATAACTAAGCCATTATACTAGCACACACTCAGTGTACCTAGTGGCATCCTATACGTGGCTATTGGACTTTGCTATAGTCCCACTAGTGCCAAGACATTTGCAGAGCGCATCTGCCTGCGTTGCACACTCCAACTAATTATAACTAAGCCATTATACTAGCACACACTCAGTGTACCTAGTGGCATCCTATACGTGGCTATTGGACTTTGCTATAGTCCCACTAGTGCCAAGACATTTGCAGCACCTCTGCCTGCATTGCACACTCCAACTAATTATAACTAAGCCATTATACTAGCACACACTCAGTGTACCTAGTGGCATCCTATACGTGGCTATTGGACTTTGCTATAGTCCCACTAGTGCCAAGACATTTGCAGAGCGCATCTGCCTGCGTTGCACACTCCAACTAATTATAACTAAGCCATTATACTAGCACACACTCAGTGTACCTAGTGGCATCCTATACGTGGCTATTGGACTTTGCTTTAGTCCCACTAGTGCCAAGACATTTGCAGAGCGCATCTGCCTGCGTTGCACACTCCAACTAATTATAACTAAGCCATTATACTAGCACACACTCAGTGTACCTAGTGGCATCCTATACGTGGCTATTGGACTTTGCTATAGTCCCACTAGTGCCAAGACATTTGCAGAGCGCATCTGCCTGCGTTGCACACTCCAACTAATTATAACTAAGCCATTATACTAGCAAACACTTAGTGTACCTAGTGGCATCCTATACGTGGCTATTGGACTTTGCTTTAGTCCCACTAGTGCCAAGACATTTGCAGAACGCATCTGCCTGCGTTGCACACTCCAACTAATTATAACTAAGCCATTATACTAGCACACACTCAGTGTACCTAGTGGCATCCTATACGTGGCTATTGGACTTTGCTTTAGTCCCACTAGTGCCAAGACATTTGCAGAGCGCATCTGCCTGCGTTGCACACTCCAACTAATTATAACTAAGCCATTATACTAGCACACACTCAGTGTACCTAGTGGCATCCTATACGTGGCTATTGGACTTTGCTATAGTCCCACTAGTGCCAAGACATTTGCAGAGCGCATCTGCCTGCGTTGCACACTCCAACTAATTATAACTAAGCCATTATACTAGCAAACACTTAGTGTACCTAGTGGCATCCTATACGTGGCTATTGGACTTTGCTTTAGTCCCACTAGTGCCAAGACATTTGCAGAACGCATCTGCCTGCGTTGCACACTCCAACTAATTATAACTAAGCCATTATACTAGCACACACTCAGTGTACCTAGTGGCATCCTATACGTGGCTATTGGACTTTGCTATAGTCCCACTAGTGCCAAGACATTTGCAGAGCGCATCTGCCTGCGTTGCACACTCCAACTCATTATAACTAAGCCATTATACTAGCAAACACTCAGTGTACCTAGTGGCATCCTATACGTGGCTATTGGACTTTGCTTTAGTCCCACTAGTGCCAAGACATTTGCAGAGCGCATCTGCCTGCGTTGCACACTCCAACTAATTATAACTAAGCCATTATACTAGCACACACTCAGTGTACCTAGTGGCATCCTATACGTGGCTATTGGACTTTGCTATAGTCCCACTAGTGCCAAGACATTTGCAGAGCGCATCTGCCTGCGTTGCACACTCCAACTAATTATAACTAAGCCATTATACTAGCACACACTCAGTGTACCTAGTGGCATCCTATACGTGGCTATTGGACTTTGCTTTAGTCCCACTAGTGCCAAGACATTTGCAGAACGCATCTGCCTGCGTTGCACACTCCAACTAATTATAACTAAGCCATTATACTAGCACACACTCAGTGTACCTAGTGGCATCCTATACGTGGCTATTGGACTTTGCTATAGTCCCACTAGTGCCAAGACATTTGAAGAGCGCATCTGCCTGCGTTGCACACTCCAACTAATTATAACTAAGCCATTATACTAGCACACACTCAGTGTACCTAGTGGCATCCTATACGTGGCTATTGGACTTTGCTATAGTCCCACTAGTGCCAAGACATTTGCAGAGCGCATCTGCCTGCGTTGCACACTCCAACTCATTATAACTAAGCCATTATACTAGCAAACACTTAGTGTACCTAGTGGCATCCTATACGTGGCTATTGGACTTTGCTTTAGTCCCACTAGTGCCAAGACATTTGCAGAGCGCATCTGCCTGCGTTGCACACTCCAACTCATTATAACTAAGCCATTATACTAGCAAACACTCAGTGTACCTAGTGGCATCCTATACGTGGCTATTGGACTTTGCTATAGTCCCACTAGTGCCAAGACATTTGCAGAACGCATCTGCCTGCGTTGCACACTCCAACTAATTATAACTAAGCCATTATACTAGCACACACTCAGTGTACCTAGTGGCATCCTATACGTGGCTATTGGACTTTGCTATAGTCCCACTAGTGCCAAGACATTTGCAGAGCGCATCTGCCTGCGTTGCACACTCCAACTAATTATAACTAAGCCATTATACTAGCACACACTCAGTGTACCTAGTGGCATCCTATACGTGGCTATTGGACTTTGCTATAGTCCCACTAGTGCCAAGACATTTGCAGCACCTCTGCCTGCATTGCACACTCCAACTAATTATAACTAAGCCATTATACTAGCACACACTCAGTGTACCTAGTGGCATCCTATACGTGGCTATTGGACTTTGCTATAGTCCCACTAGTGCCAAGACATTTGCAGAGCGCATCTGCCTGCGTTGCACACTCCAACTAATTATAACTAAGCCATTATACTAGCACACACTCAGTGTACCTAGTGGCATCCTATACGTGGCTATTGGACTTTGCTTTAGTCCCACTAGTGCCAAGACATTTGCAGAGCGCATCTGCCTGCGTTGCACACTCCAACTAATTATAACTAAGCCATTATACTAGCACACACTCAGTGTACCTAGTGGCATCCTATACGTGGCTATTGGACTTTGCTATAGTCCCACTAGTGCCAAGACATTTGCAGAGCGCATCTGCCTGCGTTGCACACTCCAACTAATTATAACTAAGCCATTATACTAGCAAACACTTAGTGTACCTAGTGGCATCCTATACGTGGCTATTGGACTTTGCTTTAGTCCCACTAGTGCCAAGACATTTGCAGAACGCATCTGCCTGCGTTGCACACTCCAACTAATTATAACTAAGCCATTATACTAGCACACACTCAGTGTACCTAGTGGCATCCTATACGTGGCTATTGGACTTTGCTTTAGTCCCACTAGTGCCAAGACATTTGCAGAGCGCATCTGCCTGCGTTGCACACTCCAACTAATTATAACTAAGCCATTATACTAGCACACACTCAGTGTACCTAGTGGCATCCTATACGTGGCTATTGGACTTTGCTATAGTCCCACTAGTGCCAAGACATTTGCAGAGCGCATCTGCCTGCGTTGCACACTCCAACTAATTATAACTAAGCCATTATACTAGCAAACACTTAGTGTACCTAGTGGCATCCTATACGTGGCTATTGGACTTTGCTTTAGTCCCACTAGTGCCAAGACATTTGCAGAACGCATCTGCCTGCGTTGCACACTCCAACTAATTATAACTAAGCCATTATACTAGCACACACTCAGTGTACCTAGTGGCATCCTATACGTGGCTATTGGACTTTGCTTTAGTCCCACTAGTGCCAAGACATTTGCAGAACGCATCTGCCTGCGTTGCACACTCCAACTAATTATAACTAAGCCATTATACTAGCACACACTCAGTGTACCTAGTGGCATCCTATACGTGGCTATTGGACTTTGCTTTAGTCCCACTAGTGCCAAGACATTTGCAGAACGCATCTGCCTGCGTTGCACACTCCAACTAATTATAACTAAGCCATTATACTAGCACACACTCAGTGTACCTAGTGGCATCCTATACGTGGCTATTGGACTTTGCTATAGTCCCACTAGTGCCAAGACATTTGCAGAGCGCATCTGCCTGCGTTGCACACTCCAACTAATTATAACTAAGCCATTATACTAGCACACACTCAGTGTACCTAGTGGCATCCTATACGTGGCTATTGGACTTTGCTATAGTCCCACTAGTGCCAAGACATTTGCAGAGCGCATCTGCCTGCGTTGCACACTCCAACTAATTATAACTAAGCCATTATACTAGCAAACACTCAGTGTACCTAGTGGCATCCTATACGTGGCTATTGGACTTTGCTATAGTCCCACTAGTGCCAAGACATTTGCAGAGCGCATCTGCCTGCGTTGCACACTCCAACTAATTATAACTAAGCCATTATACTAGCAAACACTTAGTGTACCTAGTGGCATCCTATACGTGGCTATTGGACTTTGCTTTAGTCCCACTAGTGCCAAGACATTTGCAGAACGCATCTGCCTGCGTTGCACACTCCAACTAATTATAACTAAGCCATTATACTAGCACACACTCAGTGTACCTAGTGGCATCCTATACGTGGCTATTGGACTTTGCTATAGTCCCACTAGTGCCAAGACATTTGCAGAGCGCATCTGCCTGCGTTGCACACTCCAACTCATTATAACTAAGCCATTATACTAGCAAACACTTAGTGTACCTAGTGGCATCCTATACGTGGCTATTGGACTTTGCTTTAGTCCCACTAGTGCCAAGACATTTGCAGAGCGCATCTGCCTGCGTTGCACACTCCAACTAATTATAACTAAGCCATTATACTAGCACACACTCAGTGTACCTAGTGGCATCCTATACGTGGCTATTGGACTTTGCTATAGTCCCACTAGTGCCAAGACATTTGCAGAGCGCATCTGCCTGCGTTGCACACTCCAACTAATTATAACTAAGCCATTATACTAGCACACACTCAGTGTACCTAGTGGCATCCTATACGTGGCTATTGGACTTTGCTATAGTCCCACTAGTGCCAAGACATTTGCAGCACCTCTGCCTGCATTGCACACTCCAACTAATTATAACTAAGCCATTATACTAGCACACACTCAGTGTACCTAGTGGCATCCTATACGTGGCTATTGGACTTTGCTATAGTCCCACTAGTGCCAAGACATTTGCAGAGCGCATCTGCCTGCGTTGCACACTCCAACTAATTATAACTAAGCCATTATACTAGCACACACTCAGTGTACCTAGTGGCATCCTATACGTGGCTATTGGACTTTGCTATAGTCCCACTAGTGCCAAGACATTTGCAGAGCGCATCTGCCTGCGTTGCACACTCCAACTAATTATAACTAAGCCATTATACTAGCACACACTCAGTGTACCTAGTGGCATCCTATACGTGGCTATTGGACTTTGCTATAGTCCCACTAGTGCCAAGACATTTGCAGAGCGCATCTGCCTGCGTTGCACACTCCAACTAATTATAACTAAGCCATTATACTAGCAAACACTTAGTGTACCTAGTGGCATCCTATACGTGGCTATTGGACTTTGCTTTAGTCCCACTAGTGCCAAGACATTTGCAGAACGCATCTGCCTGCGTTGCACACTCCAACTAATTATAACTAAGCCATTATACTAGCACACACTCAGTGTACCTAGTGGCATCCTATACGTGGCTATTGGACTTTGCTATAGTCCCACTAGTGCCAAGACATTTGCAGAGCGCATCTGCCTGCGTTGCACACTCCAACTAATTATAACTAAGCCATTATACTAGCACACACTCAGTGTACCTAGTGGCATCCTATACGTGGCTATTGGACTTTGCTATAGTCCCACTAGTGCCAAGACATTTGCAGAGCGCATATGCCTGCGTTGCACACTCCAACTAATTATAACTAAGCCATTATACTAGCAAACACTTAGTGTACCTAGTGGCATCCTATACGTGGCTATTGGACTTTGCTATAGTCCCACTAGTGCCAAGACATTTGCAGAGCGCATCTGCCTGCGTTGCACACTCCAACTAATTATAACTAAGCCATTATACTAGCACACACTCAGTGTACCTAGTGGCATCCTATACGTGGCTATTGGACTTTGCTATAGTCCCACTAGTGCCAAGACATTTGCAGAGCGCATCTGCCTGCGTTGCACACTCCAACTAATTATAACTAAGCCATTATACTAGCAAACACTTAGTGTACCTAGTGGCATCCTATACGTGGCTATTGGACTTTGCTTTAGTCCCACTAGTGCCAAGACATTTGCAGAACGCATCTGCCTGCGTTGCACACTCCAACTAATTATAACTAAGCCATTATACTAGCACACACTCAGTGTACCTAGTGGCATCCTATACGTGGCTATTGGACTTTGCTATAGTCCCACTAGTGCCAAGACATTTGCAGAGCGCATCTGCCTGCGTTGCACACTCCAACTAATTATAACTAAGCCATTATACTAGCACACACTCAGTGTACCTAGTGGCATCCTATACGTGGCTATTGGACTTTGCTATAGTCCCACTAGTGCCAAGACATTTGCAGAGCGCATCTGCCTGCGTTGCACACTCCAACTAATTATAACTAAGCCATTATACTAGCAAACACTTAGTGTACCTAGTGGCATCCTATACGTGGCTATTGGACTTTGCTATAGTCCCACTAGTGCCAAGACATTTGCAGAGCGCATCTGCCTGCGTTGCACACTCCAACTAATTATAACTAAGCCATTATACTAGCAAACACTCAGTGTACCTAGTGGCATCCTATACGTGGCTATTGGACTTTGCTTTAGTCCCACTAGTGCCAAGACATTTGCAGCACGTCTGCCTGCGTTGCACACTCCAACTAATTATAACTAAGCCATTATACTAGCAAACACTCAGTGTACCTAGTGGCATCCTATACGTGGCTATTGGACTTTGCTTTAGTCCCACTAGTGCCAAGACATTTGCAGCACGTCTGCCTGCGTTGCACACTCCAACTAATTATAACTAAGTTACATTGTCAGGGATATTTATTCTTTATTATTCTGCTGTTAATAAAGCTAGACCACCACTGCAATCTTCACCACCTCTCAATTTTTACTACCACATTTTCAGTCCACAATCTTGTCGCAATCAACATGAGTGGCAAAATGACAGATGCTGGTGGAAAGGGGAAGAGGCGTGGTGGAAAAGGCAAAAAAGGTTTTGTCAGTGGGGAAGGTGGCAAAGCTCCATTATCATCTGCTGCAGATAGACCATCTACTAGCAAAAGTAAGATGTCTACTACTTATTGTGGACAATCCGATGTGCTCCCTTTTTTACGGACACGAACAAGAGGAACAAAGGTAGATGATGGGCAAAAAAGGAAAATGCTTGAATGGATCTCAAGTGGTCCAACAAGTGCCCTCTCAGCCACTTCAAGTACCGCATCCAAAAAACACCATTCCTCTGAGTTGTCATCCCAATCACACTTGATTTCTCCCAGCTCTGAAGTCTCCATCAGCCCTGCACAGTATGGTGGAACTGAGATGGCTGAGTCTGCAGAGCTGTTCAGTCACACTATAGCCTGGGAATCAGAGGTCTGCTCCCAAGCTACAGTGAGTACAGAACAGGAAATGGTCTGCAGTGATGCCCAGAACCTTTGTGACTCTGATTCAGGCCGTGAGGACCAAGTTTCTGAGCATAATGTTGACCCTTTGTCACAAACTGTAACACCTGTGGTTATAGACAATGAGGAACATACTGATGAAGATGAGACGCAGATACCCGATTGGGATGACAACTTAAATATTCGGTCAGGGCAAGAAGAGGCTCGGTCTGAGGGGGAGGGGAGTGCAAACACAACAATTGATGATGACGTTCTAGATCCCACCTACTGTCAACCCCCAGTCAGGCACTCGAGGAGGTCAACAGAGGCGGTGGAGGAGGATGCAACCGACGACGAAGTTACCTTGCGCCTTCCTGGACAGAGTCGGAGCACTGGTAGCACGTCTACAACTGCATCCTCAGCCACCACTCTGCCTATGAGCATTATTCGGGGTGGATCAACAGGTCGCATGGCCTCTAAGCCTTGCCTAGCCTGGTCCTTTTTTCACATCGAAAAAGATCGCCCAACTCATGTGATATGTAACATTTGTCATGATTCTGTTAGTAGAGGTCAAAACCTCAGCAGTTTGACAACTTCTTCCATGAATCGTCACATGACTAAATATCATAAGTCCCGGTGGGAAGCTCACCGTGCTGCAATGCGGCCTAGCGGAGCGAACCATCCACCGCCCGCCCCTTCCAGTGCATCCGCGCGCTCTTCATCTTCTAGGACTGTGGGGACAGCTGTCACACCTGTTTTTCCACGCAAAACTTCCACCACTGTAACCGCAACAGGCAGTTTGCTTGTAAGGTCGTCAGTTGGTTTGGAAGGGGAAACAAGTGAGTGTGTACAGCTCTCTCAGACATCGATAGCACCAACGTTGGATGAAGGCAACATCATGTCTCCGCCTGCACTTTCCTCACAAACCAGCATTTTTCCAGGGACACCCTACTCAACACCGTCTACACACAGCAGCCAGATCTCTGTCCCTCAGATGTGGTCAAATAAAAGGCCACTTCCTCCGACCCATGACAAAGCTAAGAGGTTGACTCTATCCCTCTGTAAGCTGTTGGCTACCGAAATGCTGCCTTTCCGCCTGGTGGACACACAGGATTTTAGAGACCTTATGTCTGTCGCTGTGCCCCAGTACCAGATGCCTAGTCGCCACTACTTCTCTAAGAAAGGTGTGCCCGCGCTACACCAGCATGTCGCACACAACATCACCGCTTCCTTGAGAAACTCTGTGTGTGAACGGGTGCATTTCACCACCGATACTTGGACCAGTAAGCATGGACAGGGACGTTACATGTCGCTGACTGGGCACTGGGTAACTATGGTGATAGATGGTGAAGGGTCTGCTGCACAAGTCTTGCCGTCCCCACGACTTGTGTGTCAATCCTCTGTCTGTCCAAGTTCCGCCACTGCTTCTGCATCCTCCACCTCATCTGGGTCCTCCACCTCCGCCCCAAGCCTGCCTGGTCAGGCCACCAGCGTTCTCACTGCGCAGAAGGAATCACGCACCCCTCATTACTATGCTGGCAGCAGAGCGCAACGGCATCAGGCGGTCTTTAGCTTGACATGTCTTGGTAATAAGAGTCACACAGCTGAGGAGTTGTGGTCAGCTCTGCGGTCCGAGTTTAATAAATGGTTGTCTCCACTCAACCTGCAGCCTGGTAAGGCCGTGTGCGACAATGCTGCAAACCTGGGTGCGGCCCTTCGCCTGGGCAAGGTGACACACGTACCTTGTATGGCTCACGTGTTGAACCTTGTCGTGCAGCAATTTTTAACACACTATCCCGGCCTAGATGGCCTTCTGAACCGGGCACGAAAACTGTCTGCTCACTTCCGCCGTTCAAGCGCCGCAGCTGAGCGACTTGCATCGCTCCAGAAGTCTTTCGGCCTGCCGGTTCATCGCCTGAAATGCGATGTGGCGACACGCTGGAATTCAACTCTCCACATGTTACAGCGACTGTGGCAGCACCGCAGAGCCCTGGTGCAATACGTCATGACGTATAGCCTGGGCCAACGAGATGCAGAGGTGGGGCAGATCACCCTGATGGAGTGGTCTCAGATCAAGGACCTATGCACCCTTCTGCACAGTTTCGACATGGCGACGAATATGTTTAGCTCTGACAATGCCATTATCAGCATGACGATTCCAGTCATTTACATGCTGGAGCACACGCTAAACACTATTCGGAGTCAGGGGGTGGGACAACATGAAGGGGAGGAACTACAGGAGGATTCATATGCGCAAGGGACAACAACATCACCAAGGTCCAGACGTTCATCATCACCAACGCAGCAGGCATGGGACCAAGGGGGACAGGGATCGACAAGGGCGCATAGTAGCAGGCGAAATGTTGAGCAAGGTGCAGGAGAACATGAAGAAATGGAGGACGAACTGTCCATGGACATGGAAGACTCAGCGGATGAGGGAGACCTTGGTCAAATTTCAGTTGAAAGAGGTTGGGGTCAGATGTCAGAGGAAGAAAGAACGGGTAGCACCTCTATGCCACAAACACAGCGTGGACTTGGTCCGCATGGCTGCGCAAGACACATGAGTGCCTTTTTGTTGCACTACCTCCAACATGACAGTCGTATTGTCAAAATTAGAAGTGATGATGACTACTGGATTGCCACACTATTAGATCCCCGGTACAAGTCCAAATTTTGTGACATAATTCCAGCCATAGAAAGGGACGCACGTATGCAGGAGTATCAGCAGAAGCTGTTACTAGATCTTAGCTCGGCTTTTCCACCAAACAACCGTGCAGGTGCAGGGAGTGAATCTCCCAGTTGTAACTTGACAAACATGGGACGGTCTCGTCATCTTCAACAGTCTACCCGTACCAGTAGGACCGTATCTGGTGCCGGTAACAGCAATTTTATGGAATCTTTTCATAATTTTTTTAGACCCTCTTTTGCAAGGCCACCAGAGACAACAAGTCTGACACATAGTCAACGGCTGGAGAGGATGATACAGGAGTATCTCCAAATGAACATCGATGCCATGACTGTGCAACTGGAGCCTTGCTCCTTTTGGGCTTCAAACCTAGAAAAATGGCCAGAGCTCTCCACTTACGCCTTGGAGATTTTGTCGTGTCCAGCTGCCAGCGTTGTCTCTGAACGTGTATTCAGTGCTGCTGGGTGTGTGCTGACAGATAAGCGCACGCGTCTGTCCAGTGACAATGTGGACAGACTGACGTTCATCAAAATGAACAAGTCATGGATCCAGAAGGAATTTACTACCCCTGTGTCATCCTGGGGAGAGTAAATGCTTGTTGATTTGGAATGTGCTTGATGCAAATCAAAACATCCTGTTTGCAACTAGGGCACAAGTGCTGCCACTGAATGGGTGGGTGTGTGGGGCCCAATTTTTGGAAAAAAAGGGAGACTCCGCTTGGAGTAACCCTTGCTTACATTGTTTTTAAAAGAAGCCAAGATGAACAGAGCTGGGATCAGGAAAGACTTTGCTACCTACCCTGGTGTCATCCTGGGGACGGTTAATTATGGCGTATTTTTGAATGTGCTTGATGCAAATCTAGCTGTGAAGTGTACAACTGGGGCACAACTGCTGCCACTGAATGGGTGGGTGTGTGGGGCCCAATTTTTGGAAAAAAAGGGAGACTCCGCTTGGAGTAACCCTTGCTTGCTGTGTTTTTAAAAGAAGCCAAGATGAACAGAGCTGGGATCAGGAAAGACTTTGCTACCTACCCCGGTGTCATCCTGGGGACGGTTAATTATGGCGTATTTTTGAATGTGCTTGATGCAAATCTAGCTGTGAAGTGTACAACTAGGGCACAACTGCTGCCACTGAATGGGTGGGTGTGTGGGGCCCAATTTTTGGAAAAAAAGGGAGACTCCGCTTGGAGTAACCCTTGCTTGCTGTGTTTTTAAAAGAAGCCAAGATGAACAGAGCTGGGATCAGGAAACACTTTGCTACCTACCCCGGTGTCATCCTGGGGACGGATAAGAATGGCGTATTTTGGAATGTGCTTGATGCAAATCTAGCTGTGAAGTGTACAACTGGGGCACAACTGCTGCCACTGAATGGGTGGGTGTGTGGGGCCCAATTTTTGGAAAAAAGGGAGGCTCCGCTTGGAGTAACCCTTGCTTGATGTGTTTTTAAAAGAAGCCAAGATGAACAGAGCTGGGATCAGGAAAGACTTTGCTACCTACCCCGGTGTCATCCTGGGGACGGATAAGAATGGCGTATTTTTGAATGTGCTTGATGCAAATGTAGCTGTGAAGTGTACAACTAGGGCACAACTGCTGCCACTGAAGGGGTGGGTGTGTGTGGGGCCCAATTTTTGGAAAAAAGGGAGACTCCGCTTGGAGTAACCCTTGCTTGATGTGTTTTTAAAAGAAGCCAAGATGAACAGAGCTGGGATCAGGAAAGACTTTGCTACCTACCCTGGTGTCATCCTGGGGACGGTTAATTATGGCGTATTTTTGAATGTGCTTGATGCAAATCTAGCTGTGAAGTGTACAACTGGGGCACAACTGCTGCCACTGAATGGGTGGGTGTGTGGGGCCCAATTTTTGGAAAAAAAGGGAGACTCCGCTTGGAGTAACCCTTGCTTGCTGTGTTTTTAAAAGAAGCCAAGATGAACAGAGCTGGGATCAGGAAAGACTTTGCTACCTACCCCGGTGTCATCCTGGGGACGGTTAATTATGGCGTATTTTTGAATGTGCTTGATGCAAATCTAGCTGTGAAGTGTACAACTAGGGCACAAGTGCTGCCACTGAATGGGTGGGTGTGTGTGGGGCACAATTTTTGGAAAAAAAGGGAGGCTCCGCTTGGAGTAACCCTTGCTTGATGTGTTTTTAAAAGAAGCCAAGATGAACAGAGCTGGGATCAGGAAAGACTTTGCTACCTACCCTGGTGTCATCCTGGGGACGGTTAATTATGGCGTATTTTTGAATGTGCTTGATGCAAATCTAGCTGTGAAGTGTACAACTGGGGCACAACTGCTGCCACTGAATGGGTGGGTGTGTGGGGCCCAATTTTTGGAAAAAAAGGGAGACTCCGCTTGGAGTAACCCTTGCTTGCTGTGTTTTTAAAAGAAGCCAAGATGAACAGAGCTGGGATCAGGAAAGACTTTGCTACCTACCCTGGTGTCATCCTGGGGACGGTTAATTATGGCGTATTTTGGAATGTGCTTGATGCAAATCTAGCTGTGAAGTGTACAACTGGGGCACAACTGCTGCCACTGAATGGGTGGGTGTGTGGGGCCCAATTTTTGGAAAAAAAGGGAGACTCCGCTTGGAGTAACCCTTGCTTGCTGTGTTTTTAAAAGAAGCCAAGATGAACAGAGCTGGGATCAGGAAAGACTTTGCTACCTACCCTGGTGTCATCCTGGGGACGGTTAATTATGGCGTATTTTTGAATGTGCTTGATGCAAATCTAGCTGTGAAGTGTACAACTAGGGCACAAGTGCTGCCACTGAATGGGTGGGTGTGTGTGGGGCACAATTTTTGGAAAAAAAGGGAGGCTCCGCTTGGAGTAACCCTTGCTTGATGTGTTTTTAAAAGAAGCCAAGATGAACAGAGCTGGGATCAGGAAAGACTTTGCTACCTACCCTGGTGTCATCCTGGGGACGGTTAATTATGGCGTATTTTTGAATGTGCTTGATGCAAATCTAGCTGTGAAGTGTACAACTGGGGCACAACTGCTGCCACTGAATGGGTGGGTGTGTGGGGCCCAATTTTTGGAAAAAAAGGGAGACTCCGCTTGGAGTAACCCTTGCTTGCTGTGTTTTTAAAAGAAGCCAAGATGAACAGAGCTGGGATCAGGAAAGACTTTGCTACCTACCCTGGTGTCATCCTGGGGACGGTTAATTATGGCGTATTTTGGAATGTGCTTGATGCAAATCTAGCTGTGATGTGTACAACTGGGGCACAACTGCTGCCACTGAATGGGTGGGTGTGTGGGGCCCAATTTTTGGAAAAAAAGGGAGACTCCGCTTGGAGTAACCCTTGCTTGCTGTGTTTTTAAAAGAAGCCAAGATGAACAGAGCTGGGATCAGGAAACACTTTGCTACCTACCCCGGTGTCATCCTGGGGCCGGATAAGAATGGCGTATTTTGGAATGTGCTTGATGCAAATCTAGCTGTGAAGTGTACAACTGGGGCACAACTGCTGCCACTGAATGGGTGGGTGTGTGGGGCCCAATTTTTGGAAAAAAGGGAGGCTCCGCTTGGAGTAACCCTTGCTTGATGTGTTTTTAAAAGAAGCCAAGATGAACAGAGCTGGGATCAGGAAAGACTTTGCTACCTACCCCGGTGTCATCCTGGGGACGGATAAGAATGGCGTATTTTTGAATGTGCTTGATGCAAATCTAGCTGTGAAGTGTACAACTAGGGCACAACTGCTGCCACTGAAGGGGTGGGTGTGTGTGGGGCCCAATTTTTGGAAAAAAGGGAGACTCCGCTTGGAGTAACCCTTGCTTACATTGTTTTTAAAAGAAGCCAAGATGAACAAGTCATGGGTCAGCAAAGACTTTGCTACCTACCCCGGTGTCATCCTGGGGATGGATAAGAATGGCGTATTTTTGAATGTGCTTGATGCAAATGTAGCTGTGAAGTGTACAACTAGGGCACAACTGCTGCCACTGAAGGGGTGGGTGTGTGTGGGGCCCAATTTTTGGAAAAAAGGGAGACTCCGCTTGGAGTAACCCTTGCTTACATTGTTTTTAAAAGAAGCCAAGATGAACAAGTAATGGGTCAGCAAAGACTTTGCTACCTACCCCGGTGTCATCCTGGGGATGGATAAGAATGGCGTATTTTTGAATGTGCTTGATGCAAATGTAGCTGTGAAGTGTACAACTAGGGCACAACTGCTGCCACTGAAGGGGTGGGTGTGTGTGGGGCCCAATTTTTGGAAAAAAGGGAGACTCCGCTTGGAGTAACCCTTGATTGCTGTGTTTTTTATAAATGATCCAAGCTGCACAGAGCTGGGATCAGGAAAGACTTAGCTACCTACCCTGGTGTCATCCTGGGGACGGTTAATTATGGCGTATTTTTGAATGTGCTTGATGCAAATCTAGCTGTGAAGTGTGCAACTGGGGCACAAGTGCTACCACTGAAGGGGTGGGTGTGTGTGTGGCCCAATTTTTGGAAAAAAGGGAGACTCCGCTTAGAGTCACCTTGCGGTGTTTTACATGATTTTAGAAGGGCGTGCCATGCCTATATCTGTGTGTCCTCCTCTTTTTCCTTGTCCAGCTGTTTTGTTTTCGCATGAGTATATGTCCTTGTCACTTTCCAATGTGTTTGAGTTGTTTGTCACCTTTAGGACACCTTTGAGGGTGTTTTCTAGGTGTTTTTCTGTGTTTGTGATTGCCTGCCATTGTTTCCTATGCAGTTCGAGTTCGGTTCGTCGAACGTTCGACGAACCGAACTCGAACGGGAGGTCCGTTCGGCGAACCAACCTCGAGCCGAACCGCGACCGGTTCGCTCATCTCTAGTCAGCGGGTGGAGGAGACCTGGATGCGGCCCCTCACTGCGGACAACGGCCGTTTCGCCTGTGATTAGGCTTCCACGGGTCCACATGTGGGGTTAGATCAACCCTCCTTAAAAAGGCTGGTGCATCCAGGTGATCTCCCCACACATAAAAAATGTGTAAATGAAGTGTATAATACAATACAATAAAAGGTACTATGTATATATACTTAACGTACCAATAATAAAAACAAGCATTGTGAGCAATCCAGAATCGGACAATGTTACAGAGATGTAAATTATCATGGCATTCACAAAAATAAATTCATGCATGGTTCATAGATATAGTAACAATTATTACCATCCATCTGTGCTTAATTTAATTTTTCTGGGAAATCTTTTATACACTATTAACAATCCCACTAATCCTGAAACCTATGTATATATTTTACCATGACAATATTCTTGCGATAAAAAACTCCCTTACAAGAAGACTGATAGGTCATTGCGGTCATTCATTCCCAATGCTCCCTGTGCTCCATATTTTATAATTAACTTTGCCTCAATTTGCAACAATAGTTTGTGATGGTCTCCTCCTTGCAATGGGAGTGACACCCTTTCCAAACCGGCAAAATTCAGGACATCAGGGCAGCTATTGTGCGATTCACGTACATGTGCTATTAATCTTGGGGATCCTTTACCTGTCAAGATTGAGTTATAGTGTTCCTTGAACCGGACATATAGGCATCTGATGGTTTTTCCTATATAAAACCTCCCACAGGGACACACTATTGCATAAACTACAAATTTTGTCTTGCACGAAATAAATTGGTTAATATAATGTGTATGTGCACCAATTTTTACGGACTTGCCGGTCAAATGCAGACTGCAAAACCTGCATTGGCCACATTTAAAGTTGCCATTCGGTGCTTGTTTTTCCAACCATGTATTTTTGCTGGTTAATCTGTTTTTGACCAGCAAGTCCCTCAAATTGTGGCATCTCCTGTAGGAGACTAATGGTTTTGAAATAGTCATGTTTTTCAATTCAGGGTCCCTCTCCAGGATGTGCCAATTCTCATTGAGCGTTTTTCTTAAAATATCAAACATGGGTCCGAATTTGAAACTAAAGGTAAACCTATTCCTATTGTTCTTTTCTTTCTTATTTTTTATACTTCCTGAAACGCCTCCTGGACAGAGACAAAAATCCTCATTTATAGTTTTTTTATATGCTGCATCAATAACAGTATCAGGATAACCCCGTTGCAGAAGCCTATGTTTCAATTCAGCAGCCTGTTCATCAAAAGTCACACTGGTACTGTTAGTTCTTTTTACCCTCAAAAACTGTGAGTATGGTAAGGCAGTTTTAGTGTGCTGCGGGTGGGCGCTATCATAATGTAGAACAGAATTTGAGGCTGTTGGTTTTCTGTAGATTTTTGTTGTGATTTCTCCATCATTAATTCCAACCTCAACATCCAAAAAACTTATGGAATTGCCCCCAAAGGTAGAGGTAAACGACATGTTCATGGTGTTGGTGGTGTTCAAGTAGGAAACAAAGTTGGAAAAATCCCTCTCAGTTCCATCCCACACCATGAACACGTCGTCGACATACCTTAGGTAGTATTGAATCACGTATAGGTGAGACAGTCTGGCCGGTTCTATATACCCGGTGAATCACGTATAGGTGAGACAGTCTGGCCGGTTCGCTCATAGAGAGTTTAGGGACATACTCCAGGATACTCTCCACACCTCCTCCGTTATCGGCCCAACTTCCTCCTCCCATTTAGATTTAGTTTTAAGTGGGTAGTCTAAAAGAAAGGTATGTAGTATATCTTTATACGTGCCAGAAATGATCCCTATAGTGCTCCCTCCGCCCTTACACACATACTCCAGTACCAGGTCAGTCTGTATACTCCAGTACCAGGTCAGTCTGTATACTCCAGTACCAGGTCAGTCTGTATACTCCAGTACCAGGTCAGTCTGTATACTCCAGCACCAGGTCAGTCTGTATACTCCAGTACCAGGTCAGTCTGTATACTCCAGCACCAGGTCAGTCTGTATACTCCAGTACCAGGTCAGTCTGTATACTCCAGTACCAGGTCAGTCTGTATACTCCAGTACCAGGTCAGTCTGTATACTCCAGTACCAGGTCAGTCTGTATACTCCAGTACCAGGTCAGTCTGTATACTACAGCACCAGGTCAGTCTGTATACTCCAGTACCAGGTCAGTCTGTATACTCCAGTACCAGGTCAGTCTGTATACTCCAGTACCAGGTCAGTCTGTATACTCCAGTACCAGGTCAGTCTGTATGGCCACACTTTGTTTAGCCGCTTGGGCTGCAATCGCATGTTTTAATTGACTGTAGTGAAGCCAGACGGACGCCGGTAACTGAAACTCACTCTGTAACTGTGGGAACGATTTCAGAATTCCTCCGTCCAATATCTGATGCATGTATATTACACCCCTGCGTCTCCATTCCTCAATATTCCCCATTTTCTGAATCTCCGGGAGATTACTGTTATCCCAGATAGGTGTAAACTTAGTTAACCGGGTCACCCCTCTCACCCTTTTCAGCCTATCCCAGGTCTTGTTTATAAGTGCCATTGTAGGCGACATTCCACCCAAGATGCAGGCTTCTCGTTTGATCCTGCTCCCGGTTTGTCCTGCACAAATCAGATTGCAGGAACCGAGGATTGACGTGTGGTGTAACACTACACACGTGGTGATTATCAATTAAAAAGAACATTGTCTAAAGTAGGTACTAAATATAGATGAGCAAATTTAACTTCCATTCAGCCAAAAATATTGATTTGGACTGAATCGATCTGTAACAAATCAAAACTTTTGTAAAGTTTTCAATTGTCCTGATAAACAACACTATTCTGCGGTGCCCCCGGACTGTATCCGGACACACTCAAATTCTTTAACTCCAAAACAGACTGAGTAAGGGCAAACTGACTTCTACATGAATGACCATCATTAACCATTGGTAAGAAAGAACCTGGTCAATATCTAATTGGACTTTTTATGCTTTTCCAAATAAGAAAAGAATTCTCAGAATGACCTTTTCTTCTTGAAGCAAATCCCGGCAATACTCGGAATTGTTTAAGAAGCAATGGCTTTTTAAAATTCACTCCAGGAATTATCTCTTTAAGGATCAGCAACAGGTTTCATGTTTCATGTTTGGAATAAGTAGGAGCATTGGCTTTGATTAGTTTTTATAAAGTGGTCGTTTTTTTGGACAAACAATAGGTTTGGTGTTTGGAATGTGAAGAGGAAACAGCGTCAGCCGTCAAAAAATTATCCATTTTTTGGGAGCAGTTTCAAGTTGGGTAGATTTACTTTGTGCAAAGTAGAAATCCCAAGAACAGTACTACAGTATAGAGCAGTGTTTCTCAACTCCAGTCCTCAAGACCCACCAACAGATCATGTTTTCAGGTTTTCCTCAATGTTAGACAGGGAATAATTCCATCACCTGTGCAACATTAAGGAAATCCTGAAAACCTGATTGAGGAAAACCTGAAAACATGATCTGTTGGTGGGTCTTGAGGACTGGAGTTGAGAAACACTGGTATAGAGCATAATGGAGAGGCAGTCAGTGGTATGGGAAGATGGGTACAGGTGACAGAACCACAGCACAGGACCTGACAACTAGCCTGCAGACTGAAGGACTAACTAGGAGAGTTGTGCAGGCCCCTCCTCTAGTGGGAGGGTGCCTTACATACTGTGTTTTTCCAAAAATAAGCCCTCCCCCAAAAATAAGCCCTAGTCCCGGATCAATAATGAAGTGTCTGTGCAGCTAAAAAAGGTTACAGATACTGCAGGACACTTATAGACAGCGGCACCCGGCAATTACACTCACCAGACACTGAGCGGCAGGACCTGCAGTGATCACACACCGGCACACATCAGCACACACACACTCACTCACACACCAGATCTCACTCACACACCAGATCTCACACACAAACATCAGATCGCACACATAAGCAGATCGCACACATAAGCAGATCGCACACACAAACATCGGATCACACGCAAACATCAAATCACACACACAAACATCGGATCGCACACACATCGGATCGCATACACACTCACCTCATCCAGCGACACCGATCTCTTCTCGCCGGCAGAATCCTGAGAGGCAGTGCAGTGGAGTGCAACAAACAGGACCTGCGGCGGGACACGTGACTTGCTCTCATCATTCCCTGCGGCCATAAGCGCTGGATGTGATGTGATGTGTGCGATCGGCTGTGTGTGTGTGCGATCGGCTGTGTGTTTGTGATCTGCTGTGTTTTTCTGCGTTCGGCTGTTTTTCTGCGATCGGCTGTGTATGCCTGCGATCGGCTGTGTGTGTGATTTGCTTTGTGTGTGTGATTTGCTGTGTGTGTTTGTGATTTGCTGTGTGTGTGTGTGTGTGATTGGGCTGTGTGTGTCAGCCAGCAGCAGGGGAGAGCGGCGTACAGCAACCACCGGAGGAGATCACAGGAGGACCTGGGAACCACACAGACATCCGGGTCAGGTGAGTATGAGTCTCCTGGGAAGTGGGGGGGAGGGGGTTCTGGTTTTTTGGGGGGTAAACTTACCCCCAACCATGTTTCTCCAAGAATAAGACCTCCTTCAAAAATAAGCCCTAGTGCTTTTTTGGGGGGCAAAAAAAAGGGCAAAAAAAAATATAAGACTGTCTTATTTTTGGAAAAACACGATACATAGTGCCTCTCACCCATAGGCTGAGAGGCATTTCTGGGAAATGGCATGTCAGCCCTTTAAAAGGAAGGCCAGTGTGCGCGCACGCCCAAAATGCATTTCTGGGGAGCCTGTGTTGTGTGTATAGATCCTGGGGGAGGAGGGGACAACAGCATAAGTGGACGGCAGGGGAAGGACGCGGTCCGGCCATGAGAGTACGTTGGGCATGCAGGGCTAACAATGGCCCTGGGGCACTAGTGGTTATTGATGATGGGACTGAAGACAGAAGCGACCGGATGAATCCTGAAGTGTACAGGAAGAGACTTTAAGCTCAGATTCAACAAAATGCATCATTGATTGGACAGCGCTTCACAGACAGATGGATGATGACACAAAACATCCTGTGAAAGCAAAGGAGTGTAATGGCCGAGTCCTCACCAGATCTCAGCCCCATCGAGCTGCATTTCACAGGATTAAGACAAAACTTAAGGAGAAAGAACCACAAACAAATGACAACTCAAGTCACCGAGGTAAAGGAGGCAAAGCCTCACAACGAGGACACCAGTGATGGAGACATCCATGGCTGACAGACTTTAGTCATTCCTGCAAAGGATTCTCTACAAAGGGTTAAAAATGAACATATTATTTATTTGAAAGTTACTTTGTCCAATTACTTTTGAATCCCTGAACGGAGGAGGTAAAATGGCTGCAATTCCTAAACCGCATTAATTAAACCTGAAAGTTTCCATTACAATTGCATCTTGGTTGTTTAATTTCAAATAAAAAATAAATGAGTGGCCTGGAGAGCTGAAATCACAAAGACTAAACTATAGCTGGCATGGGTAGAAGATTTCATCCAGCATAAATAGGAGGGAAGCAGATGTGATTGGTTTTCCCACTACATATGATCAAAGGAGCCTACCAAGCAGACTAGCAGAGATTAACTCTTGCTAGCTTACCTATGAATCAGCACACAGCAGATCAACGCCCAAGTCTGCCTTTGTTCGTCCCAGACACCAGAGAAACCAATCAGGGGGAGTATCAGAATCTGCAATGTGAACTACGCAACCATGACAATCGGCGAAGTTTCAGCAAAACTGTGTGACAGTAACTCTTCCTCTAAGAGAGGCCTCTGGATCCTCAGGATCCAGTCTCCCTAGATGGAGACGATGAAATGACGCTCCATATGGATATCTGAGGCTGGTACCCCAGTCCCCTCCTCAGGACCATAACCTCACTAATAAACCAAATACGTAATAAATGTCGACCGAAATGAGAATCAATGATCTTAGTCGATGGGTCATTGGAATTTCAGGTATCTAAGACCGGAGGCAAGGGAAGAGGGGTCCACGACCCTACAAAGGTCTTTAACATGGATTTATGGAAAACATTATGACTCTTGCAAGATGCCTGTAACACCAGGTGGAAAGCCAGCGGATTAATGACTACAGCGATTCTGAAAGGACCAATAAACCAAGGTCCTAACTTCAGTGAAGGTATCTTAAGCTTAACATTTCTTGTAGATAAGCACACGATCACCCACACACAGGTCCGGAGCAGACA
Source organism: Anomaloglossus baeobatrachus (assembly GCF_048569485.1). Classification (NCBI taxonomy): domain Eukaryota; kingdom Metazoa; phylum Chordata; class Amphibia; order Anura; family Aromobatidae; genus Anomaloglossus; species Anomaloglossus baeobatrachus. The sequence goes on along the minus strand of NC_134358.1, from coordinate 8,917,980 downwards.
CACGTCTACAGTCAGTCGCACACTTATACTTAGACCCATGTCACGCAAATGCTGCTGAACCTTCTCCCATGTAGACAATAGTGCTGAGACATATAGGTCCTTCCCTGGTTCCCCCAGGCCGTGCCCCTTCTGAAACATACAGAACTGGGGCACCAACAATAGACAAAAAATAAACAAAAATAATTTATACAGTTAGGTCCAGAAATATTTGGACAGTGACACAATTTTCGCGAGTTGGGCTCTGCATGCCACCACATTGGATTTGAAATGAAACCTCTACAACAGAATTCAAGTGCAGATTGTAACGTTTAATTTGAAGGTTTGAACAAAAATATCTGATAGAAATTGTAGGAATTGTCACATTTCTTTACAAACACTCCACATTTTAGGAGGTCAAAAGTAATTGGACAAATAAACCAAACCCAAACAAAATATTTTTATTTTCAATATTTTGTTGCGAATCCTTTGGAGGCAATCACTGCCTTAAGTCTGGAACCCATGGACATCACCAAACGCTGGGTTTCCTCCTTCTTAATGCTTTGCCAGGCCTTTACTGCCGCAGCCTTCAGGTCTTGCTTGTTTGTGGGTCTTTCCGTCTTAAGTCTGGATTTGAGCAAGTGAAATGCATGCTCAATTGGGTTAAGATCTGGTGATTGACTTGGCCATTGCAGAATGTTCCACTCTTTTGCACTCATGAACTCCTGGGTAGCTTTGGCTGTATGCTTGGGGTCATTGTCCATCTGTACTATGAAGCGCCGTCCGATCAACTTTGCGGCATTTGGCTGAATCTGGGCTGAAAGTATATCCCCGTACACTTCAGAATTCATCCGGCTACTCTTGTCTGCTGTTATGTCATCAATAAACACAAGTGACCCAGTGCCATTGAAAGCCATGCATGCCCATGCCATCACGTTGCCTCCACCATGTTTTACAGAGGATGTGGTGTGCCTTGGATCATGTGCCGTTCCCTTTCTTCTCCACACTTTTTTCTTCCCATCATTCTGGTACAGGTTGATCTTGGTCTCATCTGTCCATAGAATACTTTTCCAGAACTGAGCTGGCTTCATGAGGTGTTTTCCAGCAAATGTAACTCTGGCCTGTCTATTTTTGGAATTGATGAATGGTTTGCATCTAGATGTGAACCCTTTGTATTTACTTTCATGGAGTCTTCTCTTTACTGTTGACTTAGAGACAGATACACCTACTTCACTGAGAGTGTTCTGGACTTCAGTTGATGTTGTGAACGGGTTCTTCTTCACCAAAGAAAGTATGCAGCGATCATCCACCACTGTTGTCATCCGTGGACGCCCAGGCCTTTTTGAGTTCCCAAGCTCACCAGTCAATTCCTTTTTTCTCAGAATGTACCCGACTGTTGATTTTGCTACTCCAAGCATGTCTGCTATCTCTCTGATGGATTTTTTCTTTTTTTTCAGCCTCAAGATGTTCTGCTTCACCTCAATTGAGAGTTCCTTAGACCGCATGTTGTCTGGTCACAGCAACAGCTTCCAAATGCAAAACCACACACCTGTAATCAACCCCAGACCTTTTAACTACTTCATTGATTACAGGTTAACGAGGGAGACGCCTTCAGAGTTAATTGCAGCCCTTAGAGTCCCTTGTCCAATTACTTTTGGTCCCTTGAAAAAGAGGAGGCTATGCATTACAGAGCTATGATTCCTAAACCCTTTCTCCGATTTGGATGTGAAAATCTCATATTGCAGCTGGGAGTGTGCACTTTCAGCCCATATTATATATATATATAATTGTATTTCTGAACATGTTTTTGTAAACAGCTAAAATAACAAAACTTGTGTCACTGTCCAAATATTTCTGGACCTAACTGTGTATATATATATATATATATATATATATATATATATATATATATATATATATATATATATATATATATATATATATATATATATATATTAGTCTTGATTCAGATAATCAGGAGGAGTGGTCCACATTCCTTCTCTGGCCGAAGTTGTCATCAATAATTGCTGCCATGAATCTTCTGGTGTAATATATTACACCAGAAGATTCATGGCAGCAATTATTGATGACAAACTCGGCCAGAGAAGGAACGTGGACCACTCCTCCTGATTATCTGAATCAAAACAATGCACAGACTGCTCTAAATTTTGATTCATGAGTTCCTTTTGCCCATTAGACTGTGGATGGAACGCCAATGAATGAGAGTTTAATCCCTAACCGAGAGTAGAAAGCCTCCAAAAGTTGGAAATAAACTGCGTTCCTCTATCAGAAACAATATTAGAAGGGACTCCATGGAGTCTGACAACCTCACGTACAAACCCCTGGGCTAAAGACTTAGCATTAGGTAACTACGGTAAGGTGATAAAATGTGTCAACTTACAAAACCTATCCACCACCACCACCGTATTACCAAGCGAGAAGGGTAAAGTCCATGGAAATGTCTGTCCACGGTTGGCTAGGAGCACTCAAAGGCTGCAAACATCTGGAAGGACAAGAGTGAGAAGCCTTTCAGTGCTCACAGGTAGACACAGAGGATACCACATCCCTCCAGATTCTGGGCCACCAAAAGCGACGTAATACGAGATCAAAAGTACATTTAACTCAAGGGTGACTAGCCAAAACAGAATCTGTTGAGGATAAGAATTAAGTAACCAGAAATACTTAATTCAGCCATTTCATAGACTCAGGTACATAGTTTAGTAAGATGTAAACTAACACACATATTTATGCATGTCTTTGTTCTTTTTTTTACTAACATATATATATATATTGCATATTCAGTGTATTATCCTTGGACACAGTATATACCAGCACATGTATTTTTCAAGATGGCTGCCATATCCTGTTTGCACCCGGGACAGATGAACAAAGAAATTCCTGGAGCCTGGACTGACCAATCCAAGGAGGATGTGCAGATCTCTCTACGTCATGAAGCCCCGACCTACGATACTTGATTGGACTAAAACTTTTGTTTACACCCCTTTACTTCGTGGTCTAGCTGTCCAAGAATAATGACTTCAGTCTTGCCTCAGCATTTGTCGTGAGAGGAAGAGTCATAATTGATTCAATTAATTGTTATTCTTTCTCGCGTGCACACATGACATTTTAATTTGGAACAGCGGTCAGATCCATAAAGGGATCATTTAGGTCCTGTCTTTAACAAATCATGATGCTCACTAAGAACCCAAAGACTGTCACGCTCCCGGTCCAACCGCGCCGCTCACCACCCATCGCTCCAACCCCTGGGGTCCCTGCTCCCCACCGAGCCCGCTCTCCTGCTACCCCGTCCATACCTTTTCCCCGTCGGTCCCAGCCCCGCTCACTCACTGCAGCCACCTGCGCCCCAGCGTCCTGCCTGTCCTCCTGTGGTCTCTGCTCTGACTTCGGGATTGCGGCCCTCACACATGCACACTAGGGGGCGCGCGTGCACTCTCCTTGACTTAAAGGGCCAGCACAGCGGTCCGGAATATCACTAATAAGTAACCTTGGGTATTTAAGACTTGCTACTCCCATGGCCAGGGCTTGTTCAACGTGTCCCTGTAGCTTGTCTCTTGTACTAGTTGTTCATGTCCCTTTATGCCTGTGCTTGGTGTAACTGTCTCTGCTTGCAGATCCTGAGTACCGTTCTGAGCACACACTCCAGCCTGATCCCAGTAACCTGCACCAGTCTCCAGTTCTGGACTTCAGCCTGATCCCGTTACCCTGCACCAATCTCCGCCTCCGGACCTCAGCCTGATCGCGTTAACCTGCACCAGTCTCTGCTCCTGGACTTCAGCCTAAACCCTGCATTTTCAGCTTCCACATCAGTACTAAGCACCGACGTTCCCATTTCAAAATAGCCTCTAATTTAGAGGGATACATCCGAAAACCTAACAGAAACAATGTACCCCAAAAATGGAAGTTCCTGAACGGCAAAGACATTTTTCTAGCTTAGCGTACAGTTTATTCACTCTGAGAATTTGTAATACTTGTCTGACATGTTCCAAATGAGACCCAAAATCCCATGAATATGAGAATGTTATCAAGGTAAATTTCCCCAATACATGAGAAAACACATCATTAGCAAAATGCCGGGATACTGCAGACACGTTGGTTAACCTGAATGGCTTCACCAAATTTTCGAAGTGCCCCTATGGCGTATTGAATGCCTTCTTCCACTCATCCCTCTGTCTGACCCGGATCAGATTATAGGCCCCACTAAAATCTAGTTTAGGGAACCATTTAGCATCAACAATCTGATTATAGGAGTGTCAGGGGATACAGGCCACGAAACGTTATCTGGTTGAGCTCACGCAAGTCCAGGCACGGCCGTAGTCCACCATCCTTCATTTTAACAAAGAAGAAATAGATTCTCCCCAAGCGACAGAGTGCAGGGATCTACTTTGACCATGGTGATGGGACCCCTGATCCGCACCTCGGTAAGGAGACTGGACATGGAGCCGCTGCAAGGGAAAGTGACCATCACGAGATGAGTCGTAACACTGAGCTGGGTTGTGCTGGAACACACAGGACCAGTAAGATCCAAACCAGTGGAATGAGGACTGTCTGAATCTGCCTTGTAGGACTGTAACATGCGGGACAATATGTGCCGCTACCTGGAGAGCGACGCAAAGATTGAATCCCTGAGTAAGGACTTGTTTGACATGAACTGTTCTCTTTATGAGGACGAGTCATCGTGTCTTCACCAATAGGACACAAAGCTCCGGCTCCCGGCGGTGACCGATGGCAGGGGGCCCCAGTGACACCAAATTCTCTCAATGGCTTTCACTGGGCGTCAAATTTCAGTGTTTGGTGGATGAAATCCCACCCACCTAAGCAAAACCACGCCCACTCTACATTTGTATTGTTCCTCTGCAAGTGGGCGGGGTTTCAAGTACTTTTTAACATCTCAAAGATTTGTCGTCCTGCTGTGATCACATTGAATAGGGATCCATTTATGATCCCAAAGAACCGACTCTTTTTGGTGAGCGGAGCCATGTGGAAAAGATCACCAAAAAGAGCCGGACAGACCATCACTACTCGGTAACAGCAATATGTGGCCTACAGGGGTTCCCAGCCCACACAGCACAAGCCCACAAAAGACAGAGCCCACTCCTAGCCCGTCAAGACCACAGGGTGCAAGCCCACCCGGGACAGGTCCCACATGAGGCAAGCCCACTCCTAGCCCGTCAAGCCCACAGGGTGCAAGCCCACCCGGGACAGGTCCCACATGAGGCAAGCCCACTCCTAGCCCGTCAAGACCACAGGGTGCAAGCCCACCCGGGACAGGTCCCACATGAGGCAAGCCCACTCCTAGCCCGTCAAGCCCACAGGGTGCAAGCCCACCCGGGACAGGTCCCACATGAGGCAAGCCCACTCCTAGCCCGTCAAGCCCACAGGGTGCAAGCCCACCCGGGACAGGTCCCACATGAGGCAAGCCCACTCCTAGCCCGTCAAGCCCACAGGGTGCAAGCCCACCCGGGACAGGTCCCACATGAGGCAAGCCCACTCCTAGCCCGTCAAGCCCACAGGGTGCAAGCCCACCCGGGACAGGTCCCACATGAGGCAAGCCCACTCCTAGCCCGTCAAGCCCACAGGGTGCAAGCCCACCCGGGACAGGTCCCACATGAGGCAAGCCCACTCCTAGCCTGTCAAGCCCACAGGGTGCAAGCCCACCCGGGACAGGTCCCACATGAGCCAAGCCCACTCCTAGCCCGCCATGCCCACAGGGTGCAAGCCCACCGAGGACAGGTCCCACATGAGGCAAGCCCACTCCTAGCCCGCCATGCCCACAGGGTGCAAGCCCACCCGGGACAGGTCCCACAGAAAACAAGCCCACTCCTAGCCCACCGTGCCCAAAAGTGACAGGGCCCACTCCTAGCCCGCCATGCCCACAGGGTGCAAGCCCACCCGGGACAAGGCCACATGGGGTAAGCCCACTCCTACTTTGCCATGCCTGGAGACAGAGAGGGTGCAAGCCCACACAGGACAAACCCACTCCTCTCCCCGCCGAGCGCACAAGAGGCAGCCCCAATCCTTAGCATCCCACCAAGTCCACGCCGGGACATCCGGGGTCCGTCCTTCGGCCACAACTATCGCCCCTCATCAGCCGGATTCTCTGTTACATGGCCGCTGTGTGCAGCGCAATATATTCTCCCAGAAACTCAAGCATTTTTCCATCAAAGAAGATAAATGGGACGAGGAAAAAATAAAGCCCCGCACAGTCTGACAGGAATCCATCACAGCGCTACCGAGAACTACAACTCCCGGCAATCCTAGCGGCGCCCGCCTCACTCCTCCTTATATACTACACATGGCTGAGGCCCCGCCCCCTAACAACGCGTGAGAGCATGACAACGGGCGCTCATCCCACGCACTGCGCAGCTCCGCCCACTCAGCGGAGGAAAGAGGTAATGGCTGCGTGATAGTGGTGTGGGAGGCACTGGGGATACATGGGGGGGGGGCTGTGGGGTGTTAGTGGTGTGGGAGGCACTGGGGATATATGGGGGGGGCTGTGGGGTGTTAGTGGTGTGGGAGGCACTGGAGATACATGGGGGGGCTGTGGGGTGTTAGTGGTGTGGGAGGCACTGGGGATACATGGGGGGGGCTGTGGGAGGCACTGGGGATACATGGGGGGCTGTGGGGTGTTAGTGGTGTGGGGGGCACTGGGGATACATGGGGCTGTGGGGTGTTAGTGGTGTGGGGGGCACTGGGGATACATGGGGGGGCTGTGGGGAGTTAGTGGTGTGGGAGGCACTGGGGATACATGGGAGGCTGTGGGGTGTTAGTGGTGTGGGGGGCACTGGGGATACATGGGAGGCTGTGGGGTGTTAGTGGTGTGGGGGGCACTGGGGATACATGGGGGGGGCTGTGGGGTGTTAGTGGTGTGGGAGGCACTGGGGATACATGGGGGGGCTGTGGGGTGTTAGTGGTGTGGGGGGCACTGGGGATACATGGGGCTGTGGGGTGTTAGTGGTGTGGGGGGCACTGGGGATACATAGGGGGCTGTGGGGTGTTAGTGGTGTGGGGGGCACTGGGGATACATGGGGGGGGGCTGTGGGGTGTTAGTGGTGTGGGAGGCACTGGGGATACATGGGGGGGCTGTGGGGTGTTAGTGGTGTGGGGGGCACTGGGGATACATGGGGCTGTGGGGTGTTAGTGGTGTGGGGGGCACTGGGGATACATAGGGGGCTGTGGGGTGTTAGTGGTGTGGGGGGCACTGGGGATACATGGGGGGGGGCTGTGGGGTGTTAGTGGTGTGGGAGGCACTGGGGATACATGGGGGGTCTGTGGGGTGTTAGTGGTGTGGGGGGCACTGGGGATACATAGGGGGCTGTGGGGTGTTAGTGGTGTGGGGGGCACTGGGGATACATGGGGGGGGGGCTGTGGGGTGTTAGTGGTGTGGGAGGCACTGGGGATACATGGGGGGGGCTGTGGGGTGATAGTGGTGTGGGAGGCACTGGGGATACATGGGGGGGGCTGTGGGGTGTTAGTGGTGTGGGAGGCACTGGGGATACATGGGGGGGGCTGTGGTGTGGGGGGGCACTGGGGATACATGGGGGGCTGTGGGGTGTTAGTGGTGTGGGGGGCACTGGGGATACATAGGGGGCTGTGGGGTGTTAGTGGTGTGGGGGGCACTGGGGATACATGGGGGGGGGGGGCTGTGGGGTGTTAGTGGTGTGGGAGGCACTGGGGATACATGGGGGGCTGTGGGGTGTTAGTGGTGTGGGGGGCACTGGGGATACATAGGGGGGCTGTGGGGTGTTAGTGGTGTGGGGGGCACTGGGGATACATGGGGGGGGGGGCTGTGGGGTGTTAGTGGTGTGGGAGGCACTGGGGATACATGGGGGGGATGTGGGGGTGATAGTGGTGTGGGAGGCACTGGGGATACATGGGGGGGGATGTGGGGTGATAGTGGTGTGGGGGGCACTGGAGATACATGGGGGGCTGTGGGGTGTTAGTGGTGTGGGGGGCACTGGAGATACATGGGGGGCTGTGGGGGTGTTAGTGGTGTGGGGGCACTGGGGATAAATGGGGGGCTGTGGGGTGTTAGTGGTGTGGGAGGCACTGGGGATACATGGGGGGGGGCTGTGGGGTGTTAGTGGTGTGGGGGGCACTGGGACATGGGGGGCTGTGGGGTGTGGGAGGCACTGGGGATACCTGGGGGCTGTGGGGTGTTGGTGTGGGGGGGCACTGGGGATACATGGGGGCTGTGGGGTGTTAGTGGTGTGGGGGGGCACTGGGGATACATGGGGGCTGTGGGGTGTTAGTGGTGTGGGGGGCACTGGGGATACATGGGGGCTGTGGGTGTTAGTGGTGTGGGAGGCACTGGGGATACATGTGGGTGTTGGTGTGGGGGGCACTGGGAAACATAGGGGCTGTGGGATATTACTGGTGTGGGGGCACTGAAGAAACATGGGGGCTGTGGGGTGTTGTATCTTTTGAGTTGTCCCTCCCCTTTCTTCCTTTCCCCCCCTTTCTTCCTTTCCCCCCCTTTCTTCCTTTCCCCCCCTTTCTTCCTTTCCCCCCCTTTCTTCCTTTCCCCCCTTTCTTCCTTTCCCCCTTTCTTCCTTTCCCCCGCCTTTTTTCCTTTCTTCGCCTTTTATCCTTTCCCCCTCCCCTCCCCCCTTTATCCTTTCCCCCTCCCCTTCCCCCCCCCCCTTTATCCTTCCCCTCCCCTCCCCCCCTTTATCCTTTCCCCTCCCCCCTTTATCCTTCCCCCTCCCCCCTTTATCCTTTCCCCCTCCCCCCTTTATCCTTTCCCCCTCCCCCCCCCTTTATCCTTTCCCCCTCCCCCCTTTATCCTTTCCCCTCCCCCTTTATCCTTTCCCCCTCCCCCCTTTATCCTTTCCCCCTCCCCCTCCCTCCCCCCTTTATCCTTTCCCCCTCCCCTCCCCCCTTTATCCTTTCCCCCTCCCCTCCCCCCTTTATCCTTTCCCCCTCCCCCCCCTTTATCCTTTCCCCCTCCCCCCTTTATCCTTTCCCCCTCCCCCTTTATCCTTTCCCCCTCCCCTCTTTATCCTTTCCCCCTCCCTCTCCCCCCTTTATCCTTTCCCCTCCCCTCCCCCTTTTTCCTTCCCCCCCCCCTTTTTCCTTTCCCCCCCTCCTTTTTCCTTTCCCCCCCTCCCCCCTTTTTCCTTTCCCCCCCCCTCCCCCCTTTTTCCTTTCCCCCCCCTCCCCCCTTTTTCCTTTCCCCCCCCCTCCCCCTTTTTCCTTTCCCCCCCCCTCCCCCCTTTTTCCTTTCCCCCCCCTCCCCCCTTTTTCCTTTCCCCCCCCTTTTTCCTTTCCCCCCCCTTTTCCTTTCCCCCCCTTTTTCCTTCCCCCCCCCTTTTTCCTTTCCCC